>NW_026267199.1:93833-99325 GCF_000697945.3 Frankliniella occidentalis
CCCAACGCGGACTTGCTCCCGGATGCGTGACGTTGCTGACGCTGAAGTAAATGAAACTCGTAACTTGCGCGGGAAAGATTATGCTGCGAAGTCAAATATAGAATCCAAACGTTTCGGAAATATGTGAAATTTTTTGTCACGTGAATAAGTGTAAGACCACTAACGGGGTAATTGAGGGGAGGCCCTCCCTTTTCAATAATTCGTTTGTGTTAGCAGGGCGAAAAGAAAAGTTGGAGTAACACGACGGTGTAGACGCCCGACACCAGACAGCACTTAAAACATATTGTTTGATTTCCAAGCAAGGCGGGCAAAAACACGAAAAACACACCGTATCTCACAATGGGCCGCTCAGCGCGCGCGGTAGCCTCGGCCATAGCGCTTGTATTGTGCACCAAAGCGAGCAAGATGGTTCTCAGCCTAGTAACCCTGGCTGCAAGTGCTACCCAACCTGCTACCCGCTCATACCCCTGCCTACGGTACAGAATAACCACATAAGAAAGAGAGAGGGGGTCTGTACGGCCACACATTGAGTTATGCTTTGGAATTCAACATGTTAACGTGTGAAACTACCAGTGCCTCCGGCTCCTAGCGCACTGGTAGGGTTCTCGCCCCAGTTCCCACATAGATACCACCCCCCTCCCCCTCCTCTCAACCCTTAACTTACTTTTCCTTCGAATGAAGTGCCGGGCACGGGTGCGGCAAACGCTCCATGGCAGGTCCCCCTCGCTGGTCCCCCCAATGAAATTCCGTTTCCTCGCTACAGAAGAGAGAGTGTCGGAGGGCGTGAGGGGTCGTGGGCTGCGGGTCGAGGAGCAGGAGGAGGACATCGGCGACGACGACGCGCAGGGCGTCTCGACTGTCAGTTCGATGACGAGCCAGCAATAGCAAGTGACACATTACTAACACCCCCCCCCCATAACACCAAATCTGGGACACGTTTAAATTAGCACACACGACGCGGAGCACGGTTTTGGTGGGGAGTTTCGGAGTTTCGGGGGAATTGTCATCCAGTATTTACCAAGTCGTCCTGGATGCAACAGGTGTAGTGTCTTGTTTAAGAGAGAAAAGCTCCAGTTGCCACCCTTCTCTCCTTCTGTCTCTTTTTGTAACACCCTCCCACCACCTTTCCCCCCTTGCCTCGTCTGAAACGCGGCCGGTACACTCGGAGAGGCGAGAGAGAGGGGAGACTACAACGACGACTGCAAATAAGTAATGAACGAGCCCCCGACCCAGCGATAAATACTCTGCAACAATACCTGTCGCCGCTTTACAGAGTACAGCGGCCCCCCGGCGCACGCTAACGCTACGCTACGCCACGCCGCTCCGCAGCCGAGCCGAGCGGCGCGGCGCCTGACCGGGGCGGGGTGGGCCGGCCCGCAACACTGCGCTGTTTGACGGGCCGGCCGGAGCGGAGATCTCCTTACTCTCCCGTTAGCCCATACTACTACGACTACCCCTTCACGGTTTTACTTCCCCTACTTCCGTTCCTTCTTGAGTTGTTCTTGTGTTCCTCTCGGTTTCTCCCTTCAACGTTAAGCGTTCTTTCCTCCCTCACGTGTCGGTGTTCTTGCTTTTCGACACGCGGTGGCTAAAACTGCTGGCGATGGCTAAGAAAATCCCAACAGCTACTATTGTAAAAATTGTCAGTGATGCTTGAAAAAAAATTTAAACATGAACTCACTTGTATCTGACAGGCGATCTCCCCGAAGGGCCAGCAGTGGTTGACGGAAGGCACGAGGGCGAAGGGAGTGACCAATAGTCCAATGGCCAAGTCGTTGCTGGCCAGCGAGGTCAGCAGGTAGCGTGGCTGGAACAAAAACGCAGTTTTTTTTTTTTAACGGTTGAACCTTTTTTTTGGCCCGGCTTCCACTTGGCGCTGAGTCCCGGCCCCACCCCGATCGCGGCGGGTACCACCGAAGGTCTTACGACGCCGCTGCAGCGCGGCGAGAGGGGTGGGCCTGATCGCCCTCGCGGGCCCACTCGGGGCCACTGGCCCAATTTATTTAAATATGAAATGAGACCCCATCGCATTCAGTCTCGTCCGAACGGGGGGGTAGCCTCCACGGACTGCTGGGGGTTGGTCGGGACCTGGGGGAGTAAGGGGGGAGGAGGGAGGGGGCGTATAGACGCCACTTTCCTCACCGCCCCCACTGCCATCCCAACGCTGCTAGGCCGCCGGGCCCGCTGGGCGGGCTGGCTGGGCTACTGCCAGGCACATTGTCGTGAGGCTTGGCCCGGGGGGGCCGGGGGGCCGGGGGGCTGTAGCAGCGCAGGGCGGGGGTTTGCGCCTTATCTCCTGCCGACCGCTATCTGCTTTCACTGAGCGCGAAGCGGGCGAAAAAAAATGACATGGGCCGTGCGTGGAGTACTCGGCCATCGCCGGATCCCGCTTCCTCTTGAAGCGCACTGTTCGGAGCGCAGAACCTTCTTAGTGTGTGTACCCACCTGCTCGTGGATGTACTTGGAGTAGCGGCGGCTGTTGATGACGAGCACGAGCATGAGGTTGGCGCCGACGACCCCCAGCGAGAGCAGGAGGATGATGGCGGCCTGGGCTAAGTCCCCGAACGAAACGCCGGCTGCGGCGCTGGCGGCGGCGCTAGACGAGTACCTGAAAACCAGCAGCGTCTGAAGTCACGCCTAACCTCAATGGTGCCGTGAGAAGCTCGGTGAGAGAGGGGAGGGAGGGGAGACATACCGAGAGAGGGAGAGAGGCAGAGAGACAGAGTTGTGGCCAAGTTCCCCGCTAGAGTCTATACTAGAGAGACCACTGGAAACTGGCGCGGGAGTCCCAGAGGATCCCCCCGCACCCCCCACCCCTCGCCAAATCCACTCTACCCATCAGCCGCCTCATATAGCTCCCGTCCTTTTCATTTGACTGACTGAGCGGGCAGGCGGGTGGGCGGGGCAGGGCGGGCGACCCCACACTGGCTTCACATCGGCGGCGGCGGCAGTGCGGCTCAGAAAAGAGACCATACTTGATCCTTCTCTGACCCGACACAGGCCCCCGCCACCTCTGTCTGCCTCAGTCCACAGATTTTCTCTCCCTCGCCCCACAGCTACCCCCCTTCTCTCTCTCTCTCTCTCTCTCTCTCTCTCTCTCTCTCTCTCTCTTTCTCTCTCTCTTTTCCCTTGGCTCAGCGCGTGGTGTGGGCTGTGGGGGTGCCCACATCGCCACGGGGTGTAAATCGACCCTTTTATTTTTTGCTATCTTTCTCTCGCAGCGATGAACCCCAAACCTAAATTGAAACGAGGTCCGGGACTAAATCCTTCCTCATTCCACGACTTGGCGATGCCAATATACAATGAGCGAAAAAAAGAAGATGACGAAATCTCTTTTCAATTCGGAAACGCAAACAGCAGGAACGGTGCGGCACGGTGTCAGTGAGGAGCGCGCTGACGTGACGCCACAAAAAAATATCATGACGGGAGAAATGCTGAGAAATACAGAGGAAATAGAGAAAATAGACAGAAAGAAAAATACAGGGAGAGCGAGGCTTCTAGAGACTACATACACCGCAAATCACAAATGTTCAGCAGGTAGGCGTTCGGCGCTCAGTCGCCCGACCCCCTAAACGGGACGTGTTAAAGACAACCACCCGCATTCAGTTATACATCAAATTTACGAAAAATATTGTTAATTTACAAATATCATTTTGACACAGTTTAAGTTGGCCTTGGCTCTTGTTAGCTCAACTCCCAGAGAATTAGCGCGCATCTTCGACCCAGGGTAATTTCTGTTTACTTTGTGCCAACAGCGCGGCGTCTTTTCCTCTTAGCCCGAAAAGTAGGGCGAATCAGGGCAAATCGCGAAATGACGAAATAAAAGAAAATATTCTTGAACGTGAGCGACACAGTTATTTTTCCTGAGAACGCATATGGAATGGGAATAAACAAAGTGTCAAAGCAGAAAATCATTACAAACACTAGAACATGCTGAAATAAGCACTACCTTCTAACGACGAAACGCGGCTCACGGCTCACGGCGAGCACGAGGTTGAATGCTCGGATAAGAGATCTCTTCTTATAGCCGGGTAGGAGATGAGAGCGAAGGGGGTGGGCGGCAGGCAGGCACTGGTAATTTCGAGTTCTGCTTCTTGACCTTCACCGACGCTATCGAGGGCGTCGCGCGGCCGGTGGAGGAGCCCTTCTGCGAGCGGCCGTGTTAATGACACCGATTACTTTCTTGCACGGGTGACTGCGTCCTCCCGCGCGTCTTGACTTTCACTCACCATAGCAGGCCAGGCAGCCGGGGCATCGAGCAAAAGGTACGGTCGAGTACGAGGTCGAGTGCCTGCTGCCTGACCTGCACTGCAAAAATGCTTGCAAACTATTTTCTTTGCAGCGTTGCGAAGTATTTTTGATCTAAAAATTTGCAAAGAAATTCTTTGCAAGATGTCAGATTCCTTGCCAACTGTGCGTACGTATTGCAAAGAAATAGTTTGCAAGCAAGAACTAGTTTGTAATGATGCTTCAAAATTCTTTGCAAGCTGCAATGAAAATCGTTTGAAATATGAACCGTTTTGAATGATCATCACGTTACAATCAAAACTTCTTTTCTTTTTTTAAAATTTACACTGTTGAATTTTTAGAGTGATCCTATGCTCTACGGCATTTCTCATGGGACATGACGACCTCTAGACCCGGCTGCTGCTGCTGTCACTCACCTGACGGCTCCGCAGGTGCTGTTGGCCAGGGAGGGCGGCACTAGCAGTGTAGTGCGTTGGTCCGCGCCCCGGTACAGCATGGTACGCCCGGCTGCCCTCGGCGTGGCCTTGAGCGTGGCCTTGCGCGTGGCCTTGGGCGTGGCCTCGGCCAACGACCGCAGACCCCGTGGCGTCGCCGTCGTCGTGTCAGCGCGTCGTCGACCGTCTCGGTGCTCGCTACTCGTATACTCGTTCGATTGTTGTTGTCGTCGACGCCGCCGCGGTCGCGAGCGGCTTATCGTCGTCCTGTTTGTTTCGTTTTCGTTTTCTTTACAGTAAAAATTATTTAGGAGTAAAATTGTCTTCGGCTATCACAGATATCGCGCGGCAGTGCCAGTGTCAGTCGGTGGTGCTACAGGTCGTCTTGTCCGTCGGTAGTCACACATTGAGCAAGGTTGTGCGTGTTGTGGGGCGGCTGCTGCTCGCCGGCTACCCGGCCAGGGGCAGGGGGTCGGGCGCGTCAGGGCCGGAGTCCCCGTCGAGGCCCGAGCAGTGCGAAGGGTCCGCCTCCCGCCCGGGGGCAGGCGGGGCAGGCGGCGCGGGGGGCGGCCCCGCCCGCGACCACACTGCGAACAGACAGACGAGAGTTTTGTGGCTTAGACGACGACACGTCATGATGAGGATGAGAGTCGAGTGGAATGCGGTCGCAACTTTCTGGACCTCTTCCTCCGCACACTACTTGCGTGTTTACCGAGAACAGAACCAGCTACACCCTCACCCCCTCTCTTTTGTTTTACTCTCCTCCTGACATCTGCGATAGGCCACGGCGGCAGGTGCGCCACTGGGGGG
>NW_026267199.1:103759-110109 GCF_000697945.3 Frankliniella occidentalis
GAGGGGAGAAGGAGAAGGCGCTGATCAGCCCATTTCAGGACGGCTGTATACAGTGGGGAGTTGGCGAATGCAATGCCTTATTAAAGGCGGAAACATCATCAGCTGTACTTTTGAGGTAGGAAAAGGGAAAGAGGGGCGACGGGGAAATCGTAGGCCCCTTGGCTTCGTGGGGAAAGAGTGGGGGAGCCAGTAAAGAGGACGGGGGTAGCACCGCTAGGCAGTAAGGCACAGGGGGCTTACGTCTGCACGGCAGCGTGGCGTGGCGTAGCGCTGAGCGCAAATTGCTGCCAGTTGGTCCATGTAGCCTGGCCTGCGACTGCGAGTAGTCTGCCCTACCATTCCTAGGTCCAGTCCTGGGTTCGCTACTTTATAATCCTATCATTTCGCAAATTTTTTCTAAACAAGCAGTTTATTTTTGATTTGTTTTTTTTTCTTCTTTTTTTTTCCGATCGCTGGAAGTACTCGGCCGCGACCGTCCCGCAATCACCACGGCAGACGCCGGCGTTCTCACGACCATGAGCCCGAGGCCTGCGGGGCTTGCTCTCCCGGCGATCCCTTCTTAAAGCCATCTCCGTCATCGCCTTTCTGTCCCCTCTCTCTGTCCCAAAATCTCCCAGTCTTCACACTGCCCTTGTTCACTCCCCTTTCCCTTTTCTATTCGTTCTACCCCCTATACGTTCTCCAGACTCACCCTTTTCTCACTCGACTCTTCACTCCTTCCCTTCCCCTCTCCTGCGGCCTTTGAACAAATACAACTGACTCGCCACCACGAAAAAAATAATAATGTAATTTTCGAACGAAAAAACAAAGTGCTGGAGTTCCCTGCTAGATCTCTTCCCCGCTGAACCGATAAAATATACAGTGTAGACTCCTCTCGCAGGGTGGCCCTTCCTGGCAGAGCCAGGCGCTTGGTCCGACTTCTTGGCAATTGCCGTTCGCCACGAGGTCAGCTCACATCTCTCCCTCTCTCTCTCTCTCTCTCTCTCTCTCTCTCTCTCTCGCTCTTTCCCTTTCCCGGGAGAATGGCGGTCAGTGAACACAATACCACAACGGCCACTTTTGTATCGCCCATTGCGTTTCCCTCTGCATCGGCGTGCCCGCGGCGTGCCCTCCATTCTTTCACTCCCGCCTCTCTCCGGTCTCTGCATTTCTCATCTCTACCCTTACTCGATTAGTTCCATACATCCCTCAGATAGTCTCTCTCTCTCTCTCTCTCTCTCTCTCTCTCTCTCTCTCTCTCCCATCCGAAGGGTCTTTCTTCAAACAGACCCCCTAAAACATTGGAATGCAAGATGGACAGTCCAGGCGGATTACGCCGTTCATAACTTACATGCAAAGAGCATAAAGAGGAAAAAGAATCAAGATTAAAAAGAAAATTGCGGACAAGGCAATAACTCTTGAATGCTTCCTACAAGATTACGAGCGAGACGTCAACGTGGTGGTCCCCGCTAGAGCCGCAAGCAGGCGCCGTGGTCTCAGAGGTAGCCACCAAACCCACGCCGCGACATGGTGTTTCTGCGGATGCGGACGGGGCGATTCAAGCCGCTTTCCTGGTCTTTAGTCGGCTTTGCGGCTCGGTTGTTGTGGTCGAGGGTTCGGCGAGGGTGCGGTCCCCCGCGCACGAACCACACGAGTGTCGTGTCGTCCCGACCCCGGCGCAGCGTCACCGCGATGCACGACTTTGCCTCCGCCTCTCGTCGTGGACTCGGTCACGACCCCCCGGCCCGGCCGGTGTGACACGACCTGATCACCTGCCGGTTTAAGGTTTAAGCCGCCCCGATCCGGTGCGACCCCGGGGCCCCGTTTGGTCCCCAGCGGACCCCTCTGGTCCAGGCTTGACTTGACGACTCACCCCGACGCCCCTTTCCCTTCTGCTGTTTCGATCCACTCGGGTATTTCACCACGGTTGCCACAAAATTTTCATTTCCATTTTCCCTGAGTTTCCCCTGATTTCCAGACCATTTCTCCCCGAATTTCCCTGAGTTTTAAGCACCGTTCCTGGTGAAGTACTGGGGCAAACTAATACACCCAACTGTAATACAAAGACCGCGAGCGAAGCGAGCGCGAAAACTTTTGGGACAAAACACCCTACTGGGACGTCAAAATGTGTATTTGACCTAAACGGCGAATAGACTGCAGATTGGGGACCAGTCAGACCGAATTTCCCTGACTTTTTTTCATTTTCCCTGAGTTTTCCCTGATTTCCCTGACAGTTTTTTATTTCCCTGAGTTTTCCAGGTTTTCAAGGTTTTCCAGAGTTGTGGCAACCATGTTCACCCTTCTTGCTGCCTCGCCTCTCCGAATCCACAGGCCGCTGTATGCTGCATGGGGTCGGCACGCCACACCCCCTTCTCCCTCTCTCTATGCCTCTCTCTCACTCCCTCCCTCCCCAACGGGCCTGGCTTCCGAACCAGTGTCCCACCAGTGCGGTGACAGTGACAGCCGCCCTACACCCGTGCCAAGAACTGCACCCCCACCCCTCCCGCTTCTCCCCGGGCGCCTTAGTCCTTATTCTGCCATATTCACTCAGGGCTCTCTTTGCCCCCTCCCTAATCCCCTCCCCCTGCCCTGCAGCGCGGTGCCCGGTGCTCCGCCACCTGCTGGATTTGAATCACCTTCGCCACAACAGAGCAGCCAAGAACCCTGCCAACGGGGCCCAACGCCCAACCCCCGCTATAACTCTTCAACCAGCCCGGATAAATCCGCCGACATGGATCGATGATCGCTATTATTATTTATATCAATATGTTTTCTGCTTGTTGCTTACCTAAGTCCTGATGTTCCATATTCCGATACGGAGCCCCCGCTGCCCAGCGTCATTCTGGAACAAAAAAGACGAACGTCACTCGATGGAAGTATGTATACGGGGACTGTCTTAGGCAGGGGCAAATTATACGACCTTACTTAGAGCGCACAAATTTTAAGAAGGAGACATAAGGGTTTGTCAGAATCAGTGGGCGAATGACACGACGTAGGATTGCTCAAAAGAGAGGGTTTATTTCAAAACAAAATAAGACAACAGGCAGGTCGACTGAGGGAAAAAGTGTGTGTGTGTGAGAGAGAGAGCGCGCGCTCAACCATTTCATAAAAAAGATTGTCTTCCTCATCAGCCGACGCAGACGGCGATGTGGCTCGTCGCCCTGGCCGCGCTCATGATGCCCTTGCCGGCCACGCAGGCCCCGAAGGCCGGCGGGCCCATCGAGATGGACGTCAGGCAGTTGGACATGAGGTGGCCCACGCCGCCGGGCAGCTTCACAATCTCCTTCTTCACGCATTCCTTGATGTGCACCAGGTTCGCCTTGAACTTGGGCGACAGGTGCGGGTGCGGCATGTGCAGGTGGGGCATGTGCAGGTGGGGCATGTGCGGGTGCCAGCCGGGCTTGGCCGGGGCCGGTGGGTGTGAGGGCGGCGGAGGGTTGGCCTGTCGATGGGAAAATCGCAAGAGTTTAGGAGAATGCCCGCCAGGAGGCGTGATGTAATATAGACGAGGTCAGCATTGACAATTTACGACGAAAATTTGTTGTCAGCTTCGGGCTTTCTTTTCCCATAGATTTCGAAAATGTAGTGCATTCACCCAGAGAAATGATTAGCAATGGCAACCATCTAATGGTCAGCTCAGGGAGCACCATAAAATATGGTTGAGACAACAGTGACAACGTGATGAAAACCATATTTTTGGTTCCCACTACCACGGTAAGGTTGCATCAAGCATATTTTATAGTGCTCTCTGAGCCAACCATATGATGGTTGCCATTGCTAATCATTTCTCTGGGTGTTATAATGGTTGTTAAAGTCGGATAATAACTGTTGGTGTGAAGCCTTTACCAGTGCGAGGGCCAGGGTGGCCATCAGGGCGCAGAGGAGCAGCTGGTGCGCGGAGGCCATGGTGAAGCAGTGCGATTGCGGCAATCGTGGCCGCCGGTGTGGACTTTATACGCGCAAGGAAGCCGCCGTGAGCCGGGCCCGCGCACGAGCGTCGTGAACCCCGACACGCGCTAGACGAGAAACTCGCTTTTGTTTTGCATTCTAGAAACTCCGCCGCAACTTTAATGAGCCCAAGCAGGTGCCATTGCATCAAGTTTGTTTGTCAACTAAGTCAAAGTGGCAGCAGGGCACTAGCCCATGCAGACGGCCAGGTGGCTGGTGGCGCGTGCGGCCGGGATGGCGGCCCTCTTGGCGGCGCAGGCCGCGATGGCTCCCATGCCGCCGGCGGCCGAGCTGGCGCAGCCGGTCACGACGCCCTGGACGGCGGCGGGGACGCCGGGGGTCCTCTTCAGGCAGTCCTTGAGCTTTTGCAGGTTGGGGGCGAGCTTGTGGGCGACGTTGTGGGCGACGTGCGACAGCTTGACGTGCGCCTTGTGCATCAGGCTCTTGAAGCTGCGCTTCTGCAGGGGGTGGGCGCCGAGCAGCTGACGCAGGTTGGCGGGCTGCTCCGGCTCGGGCTCTGCGACCTGCGTGGGCGGGAGGACAATGAGGGCAAGACGGGCGTCAGAAAGGGGAACCATCGACAAGCCAAAGGACTTATCCGAGTAACTCTGGACTACGTTACCGCGATGGCCGCGGCGGCGGCGACAACGAGGAGGACGACGGTCAGGTGCTGCATGGCGGAGGTTTCAGAGGGGCTGCTGCTGCTGCTTGGCGCGACTGCGGCCTGCCACCGGGCGCCCGGGGCTTATATCCGGCCAGGGCGCGGCGCTGCGTTAACGGGCGTGAGACGGCGTGAGCCAGGGGCACGATCTGCGATGGGGCGGCGGACGGAAGCGTGCTGCAGGTGGGCGGGGGGCACAGGGCAGTGACGACGCAAAAGTCACAGGGAGAACGAACAACCGACATAGGCTGGACACACAGTCACAAGGAGGAACCATCAAACGTTACAAGGACTCATACAAGGACGGGTAAGGGTGATCTGCGTCGCCCCTTTTTTCTGGTTACACTGGGCGAAAATCGCGACAGCGCAGCGGCGAAATTCATTTTCTAGTTCGCTGCGTCTGCGCATAAAATTCCCGACGCAATATGGGGCTACATCTGTTTTCTCCTCCGAATCACTAGTCTTTCTCTCTCTCTCTCTCCCTTTTTTTTTCTGCCACTCCCCGCCCATGCCTCCCCTTTCTGCCCGGCCCTCTCCCCCGCACATCCTGCGCGCCCATTCCCGCCCTTCCGTCCACCGTATTTTCACCTCCCCGTCCTTCCGGTCCGGATCAGTGTGCCGGGCGCGTCCCTCTCCACCCCCTCCCCTCCCCTCGCCCCAGTACGCCGCGCCACGCCAAGGCCCAGGCCGAGTCCATAATGACAGCTGCTTCCGACATATTTCTTTCCGCGGCCGCCCCCTCCGGCCGGGCCCCCGCCGGCCCCGGGCGTGACCCCCACACGGCCGTGGCGACTCTCGACGCGACGGCATACCCCAATGGCCTCTCCTCCGAGATCAACAGCCGCCCCGCCGTCCCGCCCCTGCCCCAGCGACCTCGGACCTGAGTCAGCAGACCTATGCACACCCTCCTGCGTCCCTTCGACACCCCCAGGAGCCAGTCGCACACATAGCCGACCGGAGTGGCGCACTACTTGTACAAATAACGCATACGCAAAAACATATATCTCATATATATCTCAGAACATTATGTTTCATAAAGGATGGTGGTTTATTTTAGATAGAGGAAAGTACTTGCGTTGTAGAGCCGCAAGGGGTGGGGGTGGGGTAAGAAATGTCAAAAAGATCGACAGAGAAGAGTAAGAAAGGGGAATAAACAGAGCACGAGATACGTGCGTCAGCAGCAGGCGAATCACTTGACGTGGAGGGCCAAGCCCGTCACACAGCAGTGTCGCTGCGCCACGCCGCTCCTCAGCCCCGCCCGATAACACTAAAGTTACGGCAGTTTAGCTCCGCGGAATTTTATGGGTCACGCGTCTTGCCCCGAGTTTGTTTCATGGCGAAGTGCAACTACTGTCCTCCCTCGCCGTCTCCTTCTCTGCCTCGCTTTCCCTCCCACTGCGATCGTGCTCGGCCCCGGCGGCCCCGGCGGCGGCCCCGGCGGCCCCGGCAGCCCCGGCTATGACCCCTCTCCCCCCTTTTCCTCTTTTTCTCCCTTCCATCTCCACCCATTCTGCCAGAGCTGCAGAATCTGTCGGGGGCGACGGCAGGACACGCTGGCTTGGAATGGCAATGCGACAACAAGCGCGACGCGGCGTGGTGTGGCGCGTGGAGCAAGGCGCTTTAAATCAGAAGAACCCTAAAGGGGCCGCCGCTTGTGCGGGGGCGTTGTGGTTGGTGTTGGAGCCCCTGGGAGAGGGGAGAGAGGGGGCGAGAGGAAGGGAGGGGAGGGGAGGGGGAGAGAGAGAGAGAGGGAGAGAGAGAG
>NW_026267199.1:110159-112300 GCF_000697945.3 Frankliniella occidentalis
CGAATCGAATCGAATCAGTCCAAATTCGAGCCCGAATCGAATCGAAAAAAAAATCTGTTGTATTTTTCACGCGGTATTTTTAAACTCATTTAAACTGGCCTTGTACCGTAGATGTTCGACGACTGTACAGTACAACGTGTAGTGCGGGCATAGAGCGGGTGCCGCACACTAGACCCCAATGCGATTCGATGTCGAACCAACGCCATTCGAAATTTAGAATTATTCGACACCGAATCAGGCAAATTCGAAATCGAACGAATTCGAACCAGGCCGATTCGATTCGATATCGAACAATTCGCACAGCTCTAATGAATGTCCAAGAACAGCCTGTCGATTGGTCGATTTTAAAGAGCCACAATTTATTGCAAAATTATTGTTCACGATCTTACACTTCTGGCTTACAGTTACACTTCAGTTAAACAGCGTCCTCTTGCGCTGTTTGAAGTAACCGTGTACATACCTGGTCGGCAGGGCGATGGTGGCTGCGGCGCCGGAGGGGCCGTGGTCACTTCGACGTCGTGCTCCATGTCGGCCCATCGCCCCGTCAGCCCCGCGTCAGCCGCCGTCTGCAACACGTAGCAACGACGGTCACAATTACAATTTCCGAGTCGTCGGCCGGACACGCCGGACAACCCTCCTGCTCCTCGCAGGGGTCCTGGCGGGCCGGCGCGAGGCGGCATCGGGGTGGGGGCTTAAGTCGCCCCAAATGTGGGTTAGAGTGATGCTTCGAGATGAGGTAATTTGCATGATGATGTGTCACAGTGCGTCACGGCGGCGCGCCAACCTGTGAGCTCACCCTGAGATGGAGGGGGAGGGGGACTCCTGCCCCGAGGGGACTTCCCATGGGCCTGCCCACAGCTGCGCTGCTCACAGATGTCTCCACCATTACAAACCCACCCTCTCCCCCAGTCTCTCTTCCCAACGATGTCCCTTACACTGCCTGTCTGTCTGTATGTCTGTCTGTCTGTCTGTGTCTCCAGCTTCAGCTGAACGACCATGCCTCAGCCCCTGCCAAGTGGGAGATAGGCAACTACCCCAACAGGCCTACATTCTGTTGCCTATCTACGAGGCGCTCACGGCACTCGGGTCAGATCACAAATTTTCGTTTTTTTTCTACAGAATGGACATTATTGCCTCATACTTTGTTACATTTTCATTCTTCAGCCCGCTTCAGCCACATTTTCTACAATCTCTCTTCCTTCCTGGGGCAAATAATTTCACACACACACAAACACACACGTACATACACGAACAGCAGAAAAACAGATCATCGTAGATAAAACCAAACTAAACGCATACTTGACCCTTCCTGTAAAGTCTTTGCCCTTTCACAAATCCGATTCCGATAGTGTAAACTAAAACTCGGTCTCTCTCGCACACACCACTTCAACACCGCGGGCGCGCGCCCTCTTTGCCGCAATGCTAAAGCGTTGGGTAAGACCGATGCGCGGGCGATAAGCGTCCCCCCTTCCTCCGGTCCTGCCCGGAGCGGTGCACGGCACACCAGGCCGAGGCCGAGGCGCGCACCAATGCATTCCAATCGCGCGGGAGAGGGCCATGCATTTAAACACGCGCGCGCGTGTTTCCGCATCCGCGAGCCTCTTGCTCGTATTGCGGGGCCGAGAGTTCTCGCTCTCTCTCTCTCTCTCTCTCTCTCTCTCTCTCTCTCTCTCTCTCCCTCCCTCCCTCCCTCCATCCTCTGCATTAGCGCACGACCGCATCCGGCCGCAGAGGACGTACGGTACCGTGCGCCGCAGTGCCCCCCTTTTAGCAAGCCGCTCGCACAAGCGTTTCGCCTCCAGTCGCCTGCTCTTCTTATGCGTTTTTCTCCCCTCCCCCTCCAAATGCCACCGAAAAGAAACGGGCAGGCATGTATATATATACTATGCCATGCCAGAGGGACATGAATCTTCTCTGGTATGACAATCGCAATAAAATGTCGTGTGCCAAGTGAGAAGGAAAGTGATTCCGACGTTTCCCCCTCTCATCAGACCCGTGGAGGGTGAGGAGGAGGAAGAAAGGCCGCAGACAGACGGGGGGTGCGAATGCGAAACGCAGCGATCGGGGCTAGGGGGTGTCGCGTTGCTGAAGGGAGCATATTTCCGGGGGGAGGGGGGGAGAGTGAGAGAGATAGACAGAGG
>NW_026267199.1:123192-124370 GCF_000697945.3 Frankliniella occidentalis
GAGAGAGAGAGAGAGAGAGAGAGAGAGAGAGAGAGAGAGAGAGAGAGAGGCGAAGAAGAAGTGGGGTGGGAGTTGTTTCTGATGAGGTGTGATACTGCGGCGCCGTGGGGGCTGCGGCGCCAGACTGCTGCGGGGCGCGCCCGCCCCGCCCCGCCCCGCCCCGATCAGTATCAAACTGCACGCAGCGGCGGGCCGCGCCGGCAGCGCCTCCTCCCCCTGGGGCGTCTCGGAGTGTAGTACGGAGCACCAGCTGCTGCCACAGCGCTGCCAGGAGGAGCACCGCGCGATTCTGCCCCGTATCTGCGATTCCGATTTCTGTGTCCCGCCAGCAGCGGTATTTGTTTGAGGCGCTCATTCCCGCCACTCTTGCGGCGGGGCAGTGCCGCTGCTGCCCCTGCTGCTGCTGCCCCTGCTTGCCCTTGTTGTTGCTGCTGCTGCCCATGGTGCTGCTGTCCCTGCTGCCCTTGTTGTTGCTGCTGTTGTTGCTGCTGCTGCCCCTGCTGCTGCCCCTGCTGCCGCTGTGCCTGCTACTGCTGCTGCTGCCGCCCCTGCTGCTGCTGCTGCCGCTACTGCTGCTGGGGGGCAGCAGTGCCCATTAGAGCCCCACAGCGGGGTGTGGCGGTGCTCGGCGGGGCTCGGCGGGACTCCTCCCGCAGGACGACGGGGTCCTAGTCGCCGGGGGGCGCAATAAAACATGAACAGAGCAGCGGGGCGCGGCGGGGAGGGTGACTCTTGCGGCCCGGGTGTGTAAGGAAGGGGGAGGGGGTGGCAGAGTGACTGGACCCACAGTGTAACGGAGGCATCGCCCGCAGACAGACAGTCGGGCCTAGGCCCTCCCCCCAGGCTCGGGCGGGGCTGCTGGGCTGGTGACCGGACAGAGAGAGAAGAGCGGATACACAGAGAGAGAGAGAGAGAGAGAGACGGGAGTAGTCGTCCGGCCTCCGGCCCCGACCCTGCACTGAAGTGAACTCGACACACTACCAACACCGCCGCCGCCACACTTGCCCAGGGCTCTCCCGGGCGCGTTCGTTCAATAGGCCAGTGATCACCGCCCGGGAGCCTCCCGGGTGCGAGCCGGCAGTTCGACCGCGCACGGCACGCACACACTGGACTGGTAGATTAGCGACACCTGACCAGACCGCCCGGCGCGACCCCTTTGAGGACCGCTCCCTCCCCCC
>NW_026267199.1:126970-128736 GCF_000697945.3 Frankliniella occidentalis
CCCTACACCCAGAAAACCGTTTCTTTGAATTAAAGAAATTTTATTTAATTTAACGAAAATTTCGTGCCAGAAACCAAAGAAATCTTTTTCGTTAATATAACGAAAAAATTTCTTTCACTGAAGGAAAGTTTTGTCAGATTGAACAAATTTTCGTTGAGATAAAGAAATTTTTCTTCAAATCAACGAAAATATCGTCAGTTTGTGATTTCGTTAAGTCAAAGTTACGGTCTTCTGGGTGCACTCCCGGTCCCGGCGCATGCGGACGCGGGACGGGACGACCTACGCGCCAGGGGCTCGTCTTCGCAGCACACCTCGGAACCTTTCTCCCCGTTGCATTGGTAAGCCAGAGCACACTGAATCAAATCATACCATAACACCATCCA
This sequence comes from Frankliniella occidentalis, assembly GCF_000697945.3. NCBI lineage: Eukaryota > Metazoa > Arthropoda > Insecta > Thysanoptera > Thripidae > Frankliniella > Frankliniella occidentalis. Next base: position 127,354 of record NW_026267199.1, read on the forward strand.
ATCACCCGCTCCACCCTATACCCTCTAACCCGTTAATAATAAGTAAATGCTGTAAGGCCTACGGGCAACAGCACACCAACCAATGTAAATCCAAATGTAACAATTTGACGTCAATAAAACCATCATTTTGAAAACTGAAAAACAAACTCGGAACGGCGCACCCTTACTGTGAAAAATATGCTCGGAAATTTACATTTACATTTTGCGCAATTTGCATTTTGTAATTTACTATTTTATAAAGTAGGTCGTAAATTTAGGAAGCATGAAATTTTACGACTGTAAAACCTCCAACCGTTTTTCGCTCTGCGTATTTGTTTTTGCATCACACAGCACACAGGCCTATCATCATGATAGCTTCGCTATAACATACAACGAACAATGAACCTCCGTCACGTTATCCGAGGTTTACAATGTTCTCAGCACCATGTAAAAAACAATTTAATAGCCGGAGATGAGGTTGGTGGGTTTGGGTACTTCTTTTAACCAACACCATAGGCGTTGTTTCTGAAAGTCGCTCAGTTTCTTTTCACTTTTAAATTGCGCGCCTTAGAAGTGTGACTTTTTGGCGGGGCGTCACGGGGCTTGGCCACAGACATTCTCGCGGGCCGCGGTAGGATTGATGACGAGGAAAAACGTTCACTTGTCAGACTCATCCCCCCCTCCCCTCCTCCTCCTACCACCGCTTCTGCTCGCACTGGAGCAAAAATGGCGGAGCTCGTCTCCTCCGAACGAAAAAAAAAACAAGAAGAAAAAGAAAAAAAAGACTAAATCAATAAAAGTAAGCAAAGACGTGTTGTATGCCCATGCCGACGGAGAGGGGGTTTTACCTTCCCGAAAAACGTCCGCACGTCCCCTGATTCCGCTCCAGCACTCTAACCCCTTCGTCCCCCTCCTGGAAATAGCCGATGGCCACCGCAAGGGCCTTGTGGGCCTTGTGCCGCCTCCAAGGAGAGGACGAGAGGTCTTTCATGACTGGCTGCCTCGGTGGCCTTCTCACAATAGCCCTTGATTCTGAAGTAAAACACACACACACACACACACACACACACACACAGAGTCTTCCTCACACTTACGTGCACCTACAGGCCACACGAGACGAAACAGTGTGCTGCTGCCTTTGCTACCGGCAGCCTCAACAAAAACGCACTGTCGGAAAAAAATAAGAAGCTCTTAGTTCCGTTTTGCAAGGATACTGATGCGCTTTTGGTTTCTTGAGTCGAAAGGGAGAACAGAGAAAGGATAGCGAATTATCCGAGAGTTGTATATGTGGGTGGCTGGGGAGCAAACCAGTTCCTTTCTCTCAGCCTCTCTCTTTCTCTCCACTCTCCGCTTTCTCTCTCTCTCTCTCTCTCTCTCTCTCTCTCTCTCTCTCTCTCTCTCTCT
>NW_026267199.1:128786-134031 GCF_000697945.3 Frankliniella occidentalis
CCCCACCTCTCTCCCTCTCCACCCCCACCGGCCGCAGCCGTGCCAAGTCGCCTTGTATAAGTACCTCTCTCAGCTCGACCCTTCCTGCCCGGCCTCCGCGCCAAATTTAACGACCGCAAAAGGGTCCGGAGCGGCGGCGAACGGCTCGGCGGCGCGGCTCGTCCCCACGGGGAAGGTGGAGGAGGAGGAGGGAGGGAGCGCGCGCTCTCTCCGGCGGGGGCAAAAAGTTAAGGGGTGACAGCGCGAGACCCCGCAGCAGCAGCGTTGCAGCAGAGCGTTCCCGCGCGGCGCAGGTCTGCGAGGACGCGACGAAGGGACTGGACTTGGACGACGCGAGCGTCTGTTCTGAGCTGTGGGGCTGGCCGGGAGGGAGGGAGGCATGTGACATTAGAGCGAATGAAGCGCCCGCCCCCGCCGTCCCCGCGTTGGCGAGCTGCAGCCATCTGGGCCCGTGGCCTGGGTCTGCGAGGCGTGCCGTGGAGCAGCGTGGCGCTCGGCGAGGTATGAAGGCCACATGTAATTGCCTCACTCTACGCGATCTCCATTTCCCCCTGTTGTGTACATCTCTGCTCCCTCTTCTCCTTTCCCCATCCAGCCCCCCTCCCACCCCCTCTCTGCCCCCGCTCTTCTTTGGCACACTTTCAGAGCTCTACCCCCACCTCGCCCCTACCCGTCCTTGGACAATTTGCTCCCCTCCTTCCATCATTTCCTGGTGAGGACGTTCTTACTCGTCCCGATTTCCCCTTCTATATGAGGCCCCTCTCTGGAGGCTCCAGGCGGCCTCCGCCCGCCCGAGGCAGTCGCCTCCAGGCCGCCTCCAGCAGAAGGGCCCTTGGCCATTATGGCTCTGTCAATGGCCTCGCCTGGAAATAATAATGCAGTGCAGGAGAGACAAGGCCCAAGGCCGTGGTGCGGTACGGGGCGGGCTAGAGTGGGAAAGGAGGGAAGGTGGGGTGGACTGCGATGTGGTGGAGGTCTGGAGCCCAGGGCTTTTGCACAGCAAACGACAATTATTTCGCCCCTTTGTTGAAGATACCAACTCCTTTAAGCTGAAATATTTTCATCGTACATACGAAGAGAAAAATAGAATAATTTGAAAAATTAGCGAGTGGCTGAGTTGGCTGCAGTGCGGACTGCAACCGCACTAGGCCGTCGCTCTATTAGCAAATCGGATTAGGCGGGCCCCCTGCGAGCTCCTGGGTCGGCGGAGGGAGGGGAAGGAGCTAGGCAGGTGAGTAGGGGGTGTGGGAGGAAGGTACTGGCCAATAACACCCCCGCCAAAGTTGCTCAAAGCAAGTATATTGGAGTTGTGCAACGTATTGGGGCTTCACTGCTGAAACAAAAGGTAGGACACTTTCAGAGGCATTACAACATATGTTACAGGCATCAAGCTTCTCTATTTCTGTCTCAGTTTTTCCTTCTCCGATTCATAATTATGTTTATTCGGAATTTGAACTGAATGCGATATACGATCACATGGCTCGAATTAAAATAGCATAGGTGAACACGCGAAGACGACTTCGGTTTTATAACCCGTATGTTGGAAATTTCCGGTATGTACATACAACCCTGGATGTAATAAGTGAAACGGCCCAAACGTAAAGAAGGTTACAAGAAGAACCCAGTGCCCGTCGGGCTGCTGCCGCGGCCGTGGTGGGCGATGCTGTGGGGGCAATGATGTGTGCGGCAGCGCGGCCGTGCCCGCGCAGTGGGGAAGGCGTCCGGAGCGGCAAAGCAGAGCGCGACGCGGCGGTCCGGACGCGGCCGCGGGGCGCGCGGTCATATCTGCCGTGATTTACTGACCAAACAGGCACCAGGCCGGGGAGGCGGGCTGCGTCCGGGACAGCGCGCCCCCACGTCGCGGCGGCGGCGGCGACAGCCTGGTATATGGGGGCGACGGGGGGGACGACGGGCGGCAGTCGGGGGTGCGCTTGATTCGAACGCAGACACAACCACCGCGCACGCCATACCATGCGCGAGCGCCATTTCGCGCTGCCACGGCTGAAAAATAAAAGCGGGTGGTGCGACCAAAAGGGGGCGGAGAGAGAGAGGGCAAAGAGCATGAGTATCAGCCCCCCGCGTGTGTATGTGTGGTCACTCAGATATTGCAAAAAGAGCGGCGGAACGTATGGCGGCGGGGCGCAGAGATTGGCCTACTCACTTTATTCCTGGCCAAATGTGGAATCACGCGCGTTTCCAAACGGCCGCAGCTGGTTTTGCTCGTCCCACTGCTTTCGCTCAGAGGCGAGTGGGGGATTAATTTCTATATGCCTTTCAGACCTCATCATCAGCTAACCGAATAAAAACGCCGATTTTATTTTCATTAGAAATTTCCCTGGTGCGGACTGAGGGTGAAGAGACATTGAGAACGCATTTATTTTCCAACGTGCATGAAGCCTGATTGATAGGCATGCTTCTGCGAGTGAGAGCAAAATAAAACATTACTCTCTTCCAGAGAAAAATCATTCTGGTGTGAAAAATGTAATTCCTTGCGGTGAGAAAGTAGGATAATATTTTGGAAAGGGTTGAGCTTATAAGCGCGACCTCATGTGCTTCAAGATTGTTGCCTTTTTCCGATAGTCGTGGGGAAGGATGCAGGCTGCTGAGGAAACGGGGTGGGGGAGGGGGAGGGGATCTCCAGCAGAGACATGTAGCTTGTAGCCGAAACCCAAAGGGGCAAAAAACGAAATTGCGGTCCTACGGATAGCGGAGAGGGGCTCGAAGTCACACCCTGGCGGCGGCGAGCCTTGCTTCGCCCGCGGTCATAACCGCTCCCCGCGCAACCTGAGCCCCACTGCGCGACTAAGGGCCAAATTGCCCGTGCAGGTAGTATCGAACAGTCCGCTCGCAAGCTCAAATCAGATTTGGCTCCGGTCGTTTTGCGAGTGTCCGTCCACGGCGCCGGCCCCGGTCCGGCCCTGGGACACCTTGTGAAGGAGATCCCCCTTCTATCCTCTATACCCTCGCCCCCTTCCCCCAATCCTTTCCCCACGGCCTCTCCACGCCATTGGTCGCGCGATAGAATTTGATTTAGTGAAGCCTGGAGGGTTAGATCCGTCGGAGGGTAGCGGGCCCGCCCTAGGCCCACCGTGGGTCCGCCGTTGAGCCCCCACCCATTCCCCCCCCCCCCAACCTTGGTCCCTCCTCTTGCCCCTTTCCCCCTCGGCTCCACATTGAGCCCGCTCCCACACTGCCAAAACTATTCGTTCCAGCCATACATTATTTATTCATCGTGGACGATAGAAACGTATTGCATCGCGCTTCCGACAGGTGAAGGCACCCTAGCGGGAGGGAGCAACAACATGTTTGTCGCGACCTGCCTTGCACACTGAGACGTGGGAGAGAGAAGGAGATAGACAGCACTGTAAAACGTAGAGTGACCTTTCTTTCCCGAATAGAGCGACGTATATTCTTCATCGCTCTGTTAGAGCGATTTTTGCGAAATGACTCAACATGAGTCTTCTTCGTAACAGAAAATGTCGCAGAAACGACTCTAAACGGGCGACGTTTGTGAAAATGACTCAAAATGAGTCTTATTCGTAACCAAAAATGTCGCGAAAAGTTACTCCAAACGAGCGATGTAATTAATATCGCTCTCCCAAGAGTCGTCAAATTGGCTTCACAATATCGCTCTATTTGCATCGTATTTGGTCACTCCTTTACTTGTAGTGAGGAGAGAGGGAGAGAGAGAGAAAGAGAGGGTGGGGGAGCGGAAGGTGACGGCAGGGTTCTGCACTGCAGGCAGAATGTGTGTGTTTAAAGGTGTGGATGTTTCTGCGTTTCTGCTCAGTTGATACTGTCGGCATGCGGGAAAAGGCCGGAAATGGGAAAGAAAGTCAAAAATAACAAAATAAAAAAAGGGATGAAAATAGATCGCGAAACGCCACACAAAATGATAGTCCCGTCAAATGCCCCTCCCCACTTTTTTTGTTAGGTTTCGAGCGCGGAGGACAGCCACACAGTGGCCTACATTCGCAGGATGTCGTTTTGATTTGCTGGCAATCCCACACTGAACGCTCGCAGCTTACGACGTGATCATTTAGATACGACCATACACCACAAGAGAGAGGGGGCCGGGGAATGTGGGAAAAAAAAGAGCAGAAGGGGAAGAGGAGTTATCTCCGAGAGGAACAAGCTATGGCTGCCGCCTGGCACCCCGCAGCCCGACAACCATGCCGGCAAGCCAGCCAGCCGTCATAGCCTCTACCACCGGCCTCCTTCGTCCCACCACCCGGGCGCTCGTCACGGGAAAATGTGTAACACGCTGTGATAAAATGTTTCGCAGAATAAGCGCGGCCGTGCGGTAACAGCTGATCAACATGGCGTGTGCGAATTACACTGCGGTCAGTGGGAGGGAGGCGGGGTAGGGGAGGCAAACACACCGACCCCGACAGCGGCCAGCGGTGGCCACAGGGCTTCGCAGGGCGGCCAGGCCGGCACAGCGGGGGCAGAACGCCTGCCGCGTAGGCACTCCCGCCGCACTCGAGCGCGTAACAGCACGGCCTACCCACCAGGGGATCGTCCTTGCCCCTCTGCAGCTAGAGCCAGTGGTGGGTGGGGCGCTTACCGAGTAGGCACTCCCGTCGCACTCGGGTGCGTAGCAGCACGGCCTAACCAGGGGCTCGCCCTGCCTCGCTCCTCACAAGGGGACTCATAGAAGTGTAAATTCCCGAACCCGTTCAAACTTTGGGGTTTCCAATGTTGACTGTATTCTAATAGATTGACGATAAAAGTTCGTGCCCAATTTCATATTTTGGGTAATAAGGGGTGTCCAATTTTTCAAAAATTACTGCAAATCATCTTGTTTTAGAGAAAGGCCCCAAGTTATCCTCAGTTTCCAATCAAAACCAAATCAATGTTCACAGGACAAAGACAAACAAGGGATCTTTCTGGGCCCGGTTTTTAAAAATAATGGATTTTCAGTCATTTTATATCAGATGTAGGACTTTTCCCGTACAAGCGGGCGAGGAGCCTGCCTGGTAGGCACTCCCGTCACACTCGGGCGCGTTACAAAACGGCCTAGCCTTGCCTAGGGGCTCGTCCTTTACAGCCAATTGGTGGGCGGGGCGCCTGCCTGGTAGGCACTCCCGTCGCACTCGGGCGCGTAACAGCACGGCCTACCCACTAGGGGCTTGTCCTTTACAGCGAAGTGGTGGGCGGGGCGCCTGCCGGGTATAGGCACTCCCGTCGCACTCGGGCGCGTAACAGCGCGGCCTACCCACCAGGGGCTTGTCCTTTACCACTG
>NW_026267199.1:137471-142119 GCF_000697945.3 Frankliniella occidentalis
TGAGTGGTGGGCGGGGGGCAGCGGGCCGAGAGGGTCCGCCTCGTGACACCTTGCTGAGACCTCATGTATCAGCCACGGGTGCACCACAAAAAAATAAATGTTACGAAAAAGTTATTATTTTATGTTTGTTTCTTTTTTACAATGCCAAGTCTGCGCCCTTTTACAAACTATGTAGCGAAACCGAGAAAAATTAAACTCTTTCACAAATTATGTGTACTTTGGTTCCGCATTCATGTGTATATACGTTTCGGGAGCGCAGCGTCAGCGCGACATGTAGTTGGTCGTACACTGGCGCCTGTTGGGAGGAGAGCATGGGAGCTCCTCAGCAGGCAGGGAGAACGATCAGATCGGCAAGATGTGGGTCCAGGAGAATTATCTCCGTTATCTCTCCCAGCGTGATAACGCATACACTGGGGAGAGGGGGGGGGGGGGCTGTATAACGCTCTTCTCTGACTCGACCGTCGTTGCTGGATTCGATCTCCAACCAAGGGGTGCGAACCACTTCAGTACTTGATAAGCAAAGTTGATAGTTTAATTTTTTTACGAAAATTGTGTTCCTATGGAATAAAATGGTATCCTATATCGGCTATTTTCGAAATCGAAGTTACACGCTGCGTTCAATGAGCCTTATGTGACAGGGTCTAGTCTTTTACTTTGCTTTCCCAAGGAAAACGTTTCTCTCACTTAAACCTCATTTTGACCTCAGAGGTCACGATTTTGACCTCACAAGTGCAAGAATCGTATCGTTAATCAGAAAGAGGTCACAATGAGGTCTTTGTGAGAACCCCGTTTTCCTTGGGTTCCGTTTGCTTGTGGGTTTTTTCAGAACCCTGTAGCATGTAAGGCTCGTTCGAGGAAATGTGCACAGTAAAATATTAAGTGGTTCACCCCTAGTCATAACCCACCACCGGTCGTGTAAATGAGAATCGAAAGATCAAATCCAATAGAATGAGACGTTATCAGGTTGTGCCGCACGCGCACGCAGAAGCGCGTGTGTGGCGCCAAAGGTGTTTTCCCCTCTTTTTCCCACTTCCTCTTTTGAGTGCGCTTTACCCACACGCGCACACTGCGCGGCGCTCACTCTCTCCCACTCTGCGCCGCTCGCCTCCGCTTGAACCTCCACGTCTCCGTCGTCCTCTTTCACTTGACGGAGCGCCAGGCTACATTTCAACAGATCCAGATCCATATTACGAGGTGATGGCGGTGGCGCGGTGGGCGTGGTGTGGCCAGGGGGGGGGGGGACTGGAGATTTGGTCCGCTCCTGTATACATACCAGACTGGGAGAAGGGTGGCTGTTGAATACGTTAACGGGCCCGTGGCGTTGTCGAGCCGAGTGGGCCCGGGAGGGTCACATAGGGGTAAGGTGAGAGAGGGGAAATGGGACGGGGGTGGGGGGAAGGGGGTGTTAATGAAAGTCACACGCGAGAAAAAAGGGGGAAACGCACCTACATTTCACTGATAAACTAAGTGTTCAACTGCTCAACACTTGTAAGAGTGCAACTGGAAATTAAATACTTGCAAGTGTGCATCTGCAAGTTGAATACTTGTAAAGTGTTTACAAGTTGAATAATTGCGAGGGGTGCCTAACTCCATTAAAATGTGTACACCGGATTACCAAATTGTAAAGACTACCAATGATTACCAAAGATTACCAAAGATTACCAAAGATTACCAAGGATTACCAAAGATTACCTATGTATACAAGGTATGATCCACCTGCATTCTAAATCGAAACGGCAATTTTTTGTTCCGAGAAAGATGAATTTTTGTGCAATTCTTTGGTAGTTCTTGATTCTTTATCATGCAAGTTACAAATTTGCATTCTATGATTGGCCAAATCATGATTTCGTCCATGGGAGGGATGCAAAGTTGCCACATTAAATATGTGCGTTGGCATTTGGGCAAGATGTGCACAAAAATGCATGTCTAAATGAACAAATTTGTCCTTTTAAAGGACCCTCACGAGTGTGAGGATTACCAGGGATTACCAGTGATTACCAGTGATTACCAAGTCTCTGTACACCTGATTACCACAGTTGGGCACCCCTCGAATACTTGTAAAGTGTTTACAAGTTAAATGTTAAGTGTTTACAAGTTGAATACTTGTAAAGTGTTTACAAGTTGAATACTTGTAAAGTGTTTACAAGTTGAATACTTGTTAAGTGTTTACAAGTTGAATACTTGTTAAGTGTTTACAAGTTGAATACTTGTAAAGTGTTCAACTCGGTAGGTGTGCACTTGCAAGTGTGCAACTCCTCGGTTTAGCAACTCCTATACAGTGACCGTTAAATCTAAGGAAGTATTCAACCGAGTTGTACACTTGCAAGTGCACACCTGAAGAGTTGAACACTTGCAAGTATTTAACTTGCAGTTGCACACCTATAAGTGTTGAGGAGTTAAACACTTAGTTTATAAGTGTTGTCGATTTCAGAAAAGGGGTCGGTACTGTGCCGGCTTCTAACAAAGGCATAAGTCATCTTCGAGAGGTCGAAACGTGAGTTAGGTGTGAGACCTTTCGTAAGCTGATGGCAACTTTTTCCATTTTTGTCAGTACACAATAATTTTGTTTACATTACTCGCATTTTCTTCTTTTGCAGTCTATCGCCTACAATGATAAAATGCATGTAGAAATGTATAAACCATGCCTGTGTATGCATTCATACTAAAAAGCATACGTATATTACCCTCAATAAACGAAACAAACAGTGTGCTTTGGTCCCATTCCAACACTGGAAAAATAAAGAAGGTGCTCTCGTACCGTTTTCGAGCAGGCGTCACTAAAATGGTGCCTGTACTAAGGCGCTACTGGCCGCCAAAGGGGCCAAAAAACGTAAATACAAAGTATGGTTGTGAATTTACAAGGACAACGTTCACAGTGTGGTATGCACAACAACTCAATCCCGGGAGGAATTCGTCGGCGTAAACGGTGGTAATACTTCGTCAATCTCTACACGGGTGTGGTGCGAAATGAGAGAGAGAGAGAGAGAGAGAGAGAGAGAGAGAGAGAGAGAGAGAGAGAGAGAGAGAGAGAGAGAGAGAGAGAGAGAGAGGGGGGGGGGGGAACGACGTCGTGTACTCAGGGCCCTTATTGCCCGCAAATGCCTGCCCGGCTGTCACAGTTTGAATAGTGTGTGTGGAGAAGGGGAAGGGGGTGGGGGCGGGGCGAGAGTGGCCCGGGCCCCACCCCCCGCCCTGCATCCCCTTCCGCACAAGGGATGGAGCAGGTCAGAGATCAAACGCACCGCATACCGTTGAGACCACGCACCCACCACCAGCCTCCAGGAGCCTCTCCCCGGAGGGGGTGCGCGGTGCCAAGGGTAAGGCCGCCGCCGCCGCCTAAGTGCAAGAAAGCTCAATGGAGTAAAACTATTTTCTCATATATTCCGGTGCGGAGGAGCGGGAGGAAAGGGGGGGGGGCGGGGGGAGGGCTACCAAAGGAGATGTTGTTGCAAATTTTACTCGTGAAACTATCATAACACGGCCTGGGTGCTGCTATGCGAGGCCGCCGCCCCGCCCCGCCGCGCCCCGTCTCACCCAGTGCGGGGCGGAGGATGGTCCGCCCGACCCTTCCCCCCGGAAGTGGTGCAGTCACGCACTCTGGGTTCCCTCCGCAGGCCGCGCCGCCCGAGCCGCCAGGCCCGCCCCGCCCCGCCCAGCCCCAGCGGCGATAAACGCGCGCGCGACCCGTTCCGCTGCTGAGCGGAATTGTCACGTCATGCTGCTGCTGCTGCTGCTGCTGCGGGGCGCGGCGAAACAGTTGAGCGCACACAGCAAAATAATAGCGCCGCGGGAAAAACTAATAATTGATCGCAGACGCGTTTCATAATTATGGGAGCGCGCTCTGCTTGCTATTATAGGGAGCGAGGGGATTGTAAAGAGCTCCAAGTTTTTCGCCACACGACCGCACACCGGCCCCCAGTAGTCCCCGGACGTCGCGGATGCAGACCAAACACTTTCGTGTTTTGTTTATAAATATACACCCCTTTTGCAACCAAAACACACGGAGCACTTCAAACGACTGGAAATAATTATTTCGGGGTCTGGAAGTCGCGAAATCCCGCAGGCGCAAAGCTCTCTAATAATGCGGCCCACCGGCGCGTTTGGGTGTCGACCGGAAGTCATTAACGAGCCGCCGGCGGGGCGCGGAGGCGCCGAGGGAAATAGGTGAAATGAATTAAATTGAAATAAGCGCATGAAAAAGGGATCGAGAGAGACTGCACCAATCACTGTCGGCGAGCTGCTCTTGCACATGCAATATACACATTGCTTTCATTACGAATGCTCTGTGAGGGGTGGGGGTGGAGGGGGGCACTGTGCGCCCTGTGGTCGGGGCAGGGGAGGGGGAGAGGGCGCGGCTTCTTTGACCCCAACAGCGAACCAAGCCGCATTCCGCACCCGCTCCCCCTTATCCCCCCTTACGAGTCCTGGGATGGCGTTGAATGCATCAAGGGGAAAGGAAAATTTCTCACGGGACGTGCTGCTGGTCTGGGCCGGTTCTGGTGTGTGGTCACACAATACACACGCACACACGCGCACACTCCCTATAGGGAGAGAGAGAGAGGAAGTCATCAAGGTCAGAGATGTACTGCATAAAAGTATTTTCTCGTCGGAGTTTTGAATATAAGAGGGATTAAATGCGACAGGGGGG
>NW_026267199.1:142474-142919 GCF_000697945.3 Frankliniella occidentalis
GCAGAGGCGCCCCCGCAGCCCCTGCTGCCCCCTCCGCCGCCGCCGCCCTCAGCTTCAGGACCGTGGCTCACGTCCGCTTGACTTCCTTAAAAGCAACACACCACTCGGCCACGCCGCGCGCCGCACCCACCCCTACCAGGGGAGGCAGGCCCTGGCCGAATACCAATCGCCCTCCCCAGGCCAACAACAACCAAACCGAGCATCGCGCCGCCCCCGCCTGCACGTCTCAACCCCCACTCTCACGCCCATCACGGCCCTCGAATTCAGATTCATTCACAAATTAAAAAATTACAACAAAAAAAGTGTTAAAAGAATTAAGCCAGCGTCTAGGATTGGCAAAAGCGTGCCTCCACTCTTCTAGGGTGGCCAAGGCAGGCGCTGCTGAGGAGGGTCCTTCGCGGGGAGCTTGTAAAGGTTCGGGGAGAGCTGAGAGTGGTGGGGGGGG
>NW_026267199.1:143544-145208 GCF_000697945.3 Frankliniella occidentalis
TACACTTGCCACTTTTTTTTAACACTCTGCTTGCGACACTTTGACCTCTCATCCTTTCTTGTCACCTTTCTCTCTCTCTCTCTCTCTCTCTCTCTTTCTCTCTCTCTCTCTCTCTCTCACACACACACACACACCTCTGCCCCTATCATGGACCCCTTTCGAGAGGCTCATAAACCCTCCTCAAGCCAAGTACCGAGCAAGGACGTCTTCTACCTCTACACATACTTCATTATGCAAAGGGGAGCGGGGATAAAAAAAAAGAAGCGAAAAGATTGGCCCGTGTACCGCGCATGTTTTGTGCTCAACCTTTTTGCAGTAGATGACCTGGCCTCCCTGCACCGTGACCTTTCCCAAGTGGAAGACCCCAGCGGGCCGGAGAAGGGTCATGCAGGTGTTTCGTATCCGAGTCGAGATACTCCGGGCGGCTCTAAAAGGGAGGCTGCCGTTGCAGATGCCCGTGCCTGTTCGCCCGCCTCTTCAACGAGTACAACAGATCATCTATCACTTGGAGAGAGAGGTGGGGGGTGGGCGAAACATCGGAAACTATTAGACCGGATTCTCTTACGATGGATGCCTTTAATGGCCTTGGATTTTGAGGGGAAAGGGGGGGGGGCGGGGAGGGAGGGATGCGGGTCTGAGAGAATGGGAAGGGGTAAACTTGAAGCACCATCGATAGGTGCCCAACAAAGATACCACAAAAGCATGCGGCGAGGGGGATCGTACGTTACGTTACAGTCTGTCGGGCGGGGGAAGAAAGGGGGCGAAAAAATATGAAAGCAAAGCTCCTTGCCGGAACCAGATCAGAAGCTCGGGTCTACGTCAATTTATGCAATGAAATTTGTTGCACGTGGCGAAACAAACCAATTGCATAGGAATTTGTGCCTTCTTCAAATTATTCCCCCGAAGTATTTTCCTGTGAATCCACCATTTCCAAGCACAGTTCCCCCCACGAGGAGAGATGTAATTTTTTTCCCTCGCGAGGGACGCCTCATTTCTCTCGGCCGCTGAGCCCCTCAGCCCCACTCCGTCCTCCCCGGTGGCGGTACGGCTCACCGTGACGGAGGGCAGCGCGGCCTGGAGCCTGGAGCGCATAGCCTGGGGCGCAACCTAGCCCTGCAAGGCCACGACGACCAAGTCGAGCAAAGCGTCAATGCAAAACGGGACAGCAATTTTTTTTATTATTATTTGTCGTTTATGAAAAAAAAACACCGTCGAGCCGAGGATCACGAGTCGGAGAACTCCGTGTTCGTTTCCTGTGCGCCATTTATTAAACACCGTAAAAGAGTGAAAAAAGAAAAGGGTGGAGCAGGTTTCTTTTCTATGGCCTGCCTGCCATCGCCCGTTTTTCTTTTAATAAAGAAAAAAAAAGAGAGGGGCCTAATTTGATTCAGGGAGCGCTTGACACAGCGTCAGAGTTTTTCCGCTGTAGCGACGACAGGGGGGATTTCCTCGGACTGCCATAGCTCCCCCACCACCACCACGTCCGCACCGAGCCCCCTTTCTCAGAGAGTCGCGTCCCTCCTGGAAGCGGAGCGCAGCGGAGCAGAGGTAGCCCGCCGTACAGCACGGACCGCTTTTTATCCCGCTAGCCTAGTCGATTAGGGACAGGAGCTGACGGATAGGAGAGAGAGAGAGAGAGAGAGAGAGAGAGAGAGAGAGAGAGA
>NW_026267199.1:145498-146966 GCF_000697945.3 Frankliniella occidentalis
CTCCCCCTCTCTCTCTTGCGCTGCCTCCCTCCAGCTGGTAGGCGCGTTGGCTGAGCCAGGTCGCCAGCCCCACTCGCGAAATGACTCTTCTTCAATTAAACTTTCGTCATAATTAATGATCCTCTGTGCCGCCTCCGGAATGGCCTCAGGAGGGGGATGTTCACACGCAGGGACGTTCCCCCCTGCAGCCGAGGGACCGCACCAGCGGCTCGGCTCGGCTGTCGCGGTAATTGGGTAACGCGGGCGGCTCCTGCCTGACAGCGGCCGCGGCCGGACCGGAGGGGGCGGGGGAGCCAGGCCAGCCAGGCCAGCCTACGCGCGCCTCGCGTCGTCGCCCTCCTTACCGAGGAGCTTCCTGAGGGCATGCAGGGGGCAGCCCGCGCCGCCGTCCGGGCGAGGAGCAGCAGCAGCAGCAGCAGCGCGGCCCTCGGCGCCGGGCCTCCACGGGCCGTCACACCCGTCACACTACCCGCCGGACGTCGTCACACGCTCGCTCGCACACACGACGACGCGCTGCTCAGCCGGCGCGCAGCCGCAGTCCCCCCCCCGTCACGCGGAGGAAGGGGGGCGTGACGCCGCCGGATTCGTCGCGGGGGTCGGAAGCTCGTCGCCCGAGGGGTTGTCACGTCGTCACGCTGTCGCTGTCAGGCGGGCCGCAGCTCGTCACACACACACGCCGCGTCACGCTGTACCGGCACGCGCGGCTCGCCCAGCCGCCCAACCTCACCCTCCCGCGGCGCAGCGCCCACTGAGCGCGGAGGGGCAGGCGAGCCTCGGGGGTTGCCGCCACCGCTGCCGGCGGGCTGGCCCGCCCCGCCCAGCCCCGCCTCGCCCGGGCGCCGTGGCGCGAGGGGGAGGGGTGGGGGAGGAGGGGCGGGCGCCATGGTCCAGGCGCCATTCGGTCCCGGCCCGTCCCTGCACTACACTCCTACAATATCCAGCCAGCAGCCCGCGCAGCCCCCGCGCCGCACCGCTACCCTGTAAGAGGGGGGCCTTCCATGGCAAAGAGGGGCAGAGAAAAGAAAACGGTAAAAATCCCCGAAAAACGTGGAGATGGATCGCTCGGCTGCCACGCTCCGTCACAGCGAAGCAGGGCGGGGCCGGGGCCGCCAGGCCAGGGCCTTCCCCGGCCGCGTCACTTCAGATCTGGCCGCGGGAGAGAAGGACAGCGAATCGATCATCGGGTGTTGGACATCCCATGACGACGTAATCCGGGGAACACCTGTGAAATCAGAGCGGCGTCCCCCCGTGTTCCCCTTCATTCATTCCCTTTATTCGGCGAAGCGCCGTGCTATACTAGGCGTGGCGTGGCGGGGTGTGGCCGTTCCGTCAGAGCCGGCTGCGCTCGGGCGGGGGAGGGCCAAGCTGCGAAATAAAAGGGCCTTTCGTGTCTCCCTTTGTTTAGCTCCCTCTTTTATTCGCGGGAGCCGGTGTAAGCGCCTCACGTGTGCTCGGGGAGGGGTGGGCG
>NW_026267199.1:147271-149308 GCF_000697945.3 Frankliniella occidentalis
CCCCCTTCCCTTTGCTCTCCCATGTCTCCCTAACTCCCTCTTTTCTCTACTTACCACACCACGCGTATTTGAACCCGCGGGAGTAGGGCAAAGACTAAGGGAGGGAGAGAGAGAGAAGGTAAGCGGAGGGGTCTATTCATAAACTGCTCAGGCTTCACCAATTAATTAAGAACGGTGTGTTGGGTGGGGGCGGGGAGTTCCAGCTGGGTGGAGGGACCCCCCTCCCCCCCCCTTCCTTTCCCCCGCCCGACCTGTCTAGTCTAGACTTTTTATGACGAGTCTCCAACTACAACGTGAGGGGCGACGATACCCCCTCTTTGCTCCTACCCCACAAGTCCTTCATCACGAGTGTAACGTGCTGACTGAAGGCGGCGAAAGATGGATCGGAAAGCAAATTAATTGTGTCAATGAGCTTTGAATCATGTCACTTGTGTTAGTATGCGACTTGCCGTCGCTTTGCGTCATTAAAAGTAAAGCGACATCCACAGTGTTCGAATATTACAGGCAGTATGCTGAAAAGGCGAAGAGGGTGAACTGTAAAATCAAATGAGATGTTCTTCGAAGAAACACACACTAAAAGCTTATGAACATTTTTATTCCTAGCTTACTGAGTTCTGTGTACTTGCCTTACGCATTTTTGAATACGCCGGGTATGAACAAATGCGTAAGAAGAGCACGTACACAGAACTCAGTAGGCTATGAATAAAAATGTTCATAAGCTTTGAGTGCGAGCCATTATGTGCCTACAACAACATAAATGTACTATACTAAAAAAGAATATACCGCCGATAACAGAACAAAAACAGACGAAAGTGAAACAAAAAGGAAGAAGCTTCGGCTTAAGAGGGCCTGTGACGTCTGTCCCTCCAATGTACCCCTATACCCGGCGTTCCTCTGGTTACACGCGCTCCGTTCGTTTTTGCGATCGAAGTGCATCGCCCTTGACGGCCGCCAAAGAGAGGGAGAGGGAGAGGGAGAGAGAGGGAGGGAGAGAGAGGGAGAGAGAGGGAGAGAGAGGGAGACGGAGGGAGGGGGAGGGAGAGGGATGGAGAGGGAGGGAGAGGGAGAAGGAGAGGGAGAGAGGGGAGAGGGAGAGAGAGGGAGAGAGAGAAGGAGAGAGGGAGAGAGAGAAGGAGAGAGGGAGAGAGAGGGGGGGAGAGAGGGGGGGAGAGAGGGGGAGAGAGAAGAAGAGAGAGGGAGAGGGAGAGAGGGGGAGAGAGAGGAAGAGAGAGGGAGAGGGAGAGAGGGGGAAGGGGGTGGGGATGCCCCGTCCCGATTGCTTTTTTGTATCGAAATCAAGTGTGCGGGTTGAGAAGGGGGGAACCCCCCAGGATGTTGGTGGGCGACTGAGAATTGGAGGCGTGGAGAAGGGAGGGGGGTGGGTGTTGGGAGGGGTCTGAATGGACAGCCTGTTTGACCAAGAAAAAGAGGCTGGCGGCTGGGGCGGGGCGAGTCATACCGGTCAAGTCAAAGGGCGGGCGGCCGCGTTGTGCTCCGCACTCTCCCGGCCGGGGGCCCGCCCGTCACGCTTCGCGAACACCAAAAGAGACTCTGCCTCCCCATTTAACAACACAACCAAGCCCGTGGCGGCGGGGGCCGGGGTGCGCATGCCTTATTCAAACCTCAAAAATGTTACAGGGCCCATAGAATTATCTAACTGGCGCTGGTGTAGCCGGCATAGGCAGAGCTGAGGGCGCGCAGGGTGGCCGCCTGGTGGGTAGGCCACCGGGGCGCACGGGTGCACACAAGCGCCGCGGTGGCCTGCCCATCAGGAGCCCGGGGCAGGGGGCGCGCGCGCTGGCAGCCACCACCTCGAAGACGGCTCAGGAGGGCCCACCGTGTGCGGTAATGGTCCATTCTGCGCCGAGCAGAGCGCGCCGCCGACGGCCCAGCGAGCGGCCGCTGAGCACCCGCCCGGGGCGCGCGCCCCCGGGGCCGCGGGGCAGAGGAGGGGCGTCGAGTTTAATGCGCGTTTAATGTTACACGGGCCGGCGGAACCTTTGTTTGGATTACACCCGCGCCCACCGGGCGTGTTGG
>NW_026267199.1:149579-156625 GCF_000697945.3 Frankliniella occidentalis
CTGCGGGCGGCGGGGGCGCGAGAAGCCCCGTCCTGCACCTCGGCCAGTGGCCTCCCCCCGAGGCGTGCCTCTCCTCACAGCCCCGTCGATGTTAGTGCGCGGTGTGTCGGCGCGCCGCGAGGGTCCGCCTCGTTGTTGTGGTTGTAGTTGTTGTTGCTGCTGCTGCAGGGCCATGTGTGACGGGCGCGGTGTGTGACTGACGAGCAGCAGCCGCCCGGGCGCACCCAGAGCGCGCCGGCGGCGGCCCCACGTCCACGATGAGGGCCAGCTCCTCCTGCACGGCGATGGCCGTCTTGCTGCTGGCCTCGGTGGCGGTGTCCACGGCGGCGGCTGTCAGCGCCAGGGTGAGCGACCTCTCCGCCTCCCCTCCCCAGCCCGCGGGTGTTTTCCAGTTCCCCGTCGTTGAGGCCCTGCCCTATGCTGCCCCGCAGCGCGCGCCCGCGGCCGCCAACCCCGGAGCCGCGTCCACGGAGGAGGTCGGCCGGAAGCGCCCGGACAGCCCCGGCGGGGGGGAATCCTGGCGGCGACAGGAAGCGCGAGGGGGCGCAGGCAGCCAGGAGGACGGCGCCGGCGACGGGGCGAGTCGAAGCCGTCATCGCCTCGACCCGGAAGCGGGCCGGCCTGCGGCGCCTGCGGCGCCTCGGGCGCGGCGGGAAGCGGTGAGTGCCCCCCCCGCTCCCACAGCAGGGCCCGGGGCGCTAATGCAGCCCAGGGGAAATGGGGCACAGAGAGGGAATCGTCAGTGCAGAGTCCGGGCCGGACAAGTGATGCAATTACAGGCGGGGGCGGTCCCGGTTGGGCACCCCTCCCCCTTTCGGGCCCAATCAAGGTCTGCCCACCTGGCATTCACGACCGGGACGCCATCATGGCGTTTTGCTTTAGGCAAAAACGTTTTGCCTAGATGGTCGGCCGGCGGTCAATTAAGCCGAGTGCCGCCGCCGCCTTAGCTGGGTTGGCTTGCCGTCCTTTCCTTTTGCTTTTTTATACGGTTTATCGGTACTTGTACAGACGAAGCGCGAGCGCGTTGAGCTATTCGGTCAGAAAGCGGCGGGGACCGTTTTTAATCCGAGCTGGTCTGAGAATACCCCTTCTTAAAGTTGATTAAAAGCGCGGACTGTTAACCAGCTTTGCGCTCTCATGTTACAGGGCTCGTTGACCCCCACTAATGCGTCCGCCGAGCCCTCCGCGGCCCCGGCGGCCCCGGACTCCCCGGCAGCGCCCCTCCCCGATGAAGCCCCACCGCCGCACAACATGTTGATCCAAAGCCACGCCGGAGTCCCCGGGCCTCTGCGTGCGCAACCCCGCGCCCAGGATGACGACAACAACACGGCGAGCTCCGCGGCCCCCGGCCGCTTCAGCACGCGGGCCTTCATCGTCACCTCCAGGAAGGGCCGCATCCTGCGCACCGTCCGCGCCACGCAGGCGCCCTGGCGCCGGGCCGCCGCCAACCAGTCATCCGTCGCCGGGGAGATGCGCGAAGCGCTGGCCGACGACTTCGAGGTGATTCGGTGGCCGACGGACGCGCCCGAGACAACGACGGACGGCGGTGGTGAGCGCCCTGAGGCCTTTCAGGTAGGGAACGGAAGGATAAAAGTTGAGGGGGCTGGAGCCCGCGGCGTGGCGCTGGACCCATGCCGACCTTCCTGTCCGCAGGAGGGGAACCAGCCACGGTCCGCTCCCGGACTGGCCGAGCCGCCTCCAGAGGTGGCCGTCATCCAGTTCAGAGACGTCCCGGGCGGCGACGCGTACCAGCTCAACAACCTGGACATCGGAGAGGGCAGCGACATCTTCGGCTACCTGTCCACCTTCCTGTCCTACGTGCAGCCCAACGACTTCCCGCTCGGTGAGCCTCTCGCCGACCGGGACCCCGGGCCAGGCCGGGGCCAAGACGAGCCGGGCCGAGTTGAGGCTGTCAGCACTTTTGCGGGCTCGCCAGTAGTGCTCGCCGGCGTAGAGTCTAGCTAGGGGGTTGTGGTCCGTACCGGCGGGGTAAGAGCTGGGAGGAGCTTGGGGGGACGGGGAGGGGGAGGGGGGAAAGTCTGCGAGACGGTGCTGCTCGCCCTCCTCGCCCCTTCCGTGCCGCGGCTTGCGCCCTAAATCAGGCCAGCGCGGTACTCACTCAGGTCGTTTCGCCCTTAGGGCCGGCCCCTCTACCCCTTACTCCCTCCCACCTCCTCCTTGCTCCTGCTCCTTCTCTCGACCCCAACACCGCGGGGGCTAGCGTGGGCTGGCGCCGGCCCGTTTCTTGCTACCACTACCGTGGCGGAGGTGAGGTGGAGGACAGAGAGGTAAGTAGTACGGAAGCCGACCTTCCCCGCCTGCATAGAGTCTCGGCGGCAGCGCATCTGGGATCTGGGCGTCGGAGGACATGCGCGCCGGCCCTCCCACAGCTCTCACTGGTGGCAGCGCTCCGCTTCGTTTCGCTCTGCGCCGCTCTCGTGCTGCGGACGGCCCGGGGCAACGCATCTGGGCGTCGGAGGACATCCACACCGCGAGGCCGCCGCCCTCCCACAGCTCTCACTGGTGGCAGCGAACCGCTCTGTTTCGCTCTGCGCCGCTCTCGTGCTGCGGACGGCGGCCCGAGGACGGCCGGGAATGCGTGTGGGGCGGGGGATACTCTGTATTCCTCTTTTTCTGTTAAGTGTAAATGTCTGCATGAGGAGAAGATGAAGGAGGTCGCCACGCGTGGGGGGGAGGGTGGGGGCAGGAGGGAGGGTCATCGCGTGGGCAAGTGGCCAAGAGGCACCCCCTCCCCATGCTTTGATCCTGAGCAGCCCCTCTGCATCCACCACCCCGTTTCCCCTTTTCCACCCCCTCCACAATTTTCTTACCCTACTCCCTTGACGCAAAAAATAAATAAATGTTAAATGTGGCCGAACTGCAAGTAACGTGGCGCATGTTTCTAGAGCGGTCCGTTCATAGAGCGTCGAGCACGACGAGGCGTCACGACTCCCTGCCGCGACGTGACGCGCTCTCACTAACCGTGGTGAGCCGATCAAAAACTACTGCGCAAAGAAAGGCGCTCAGAGAGCACGCACTCTAACCGTGGTGAGCCGATCAAAAACTACTGCGCAAAGAAAGGCGCTCAGAGAGCACGCACTCTCATGCAGTGAGAATAACGTTAGGCTATCAACTGCCGACAAACTTATCAGAAGACAACACTATGTGATTGGGTTGCCCAGCATGACAGGGGTCGAAGTACCCATAACCTCTGAGGCGCGCTTCCTCACGAGACTAAATCCACCATAGCAGCGGTTTATGCACGTGCCTGTGTCTCTCGTGCACGCGATACCACCAATCTACTGTTTCCTTAGATTACTCACGTAAATATCCTTCCTCCTACAGCTCCGGCACGGCTCCCACGCGCAAGCAGGTGCTCCTTCCTTGGAGTTTACTCACCGACCGGCAGTCGTCGCTGGAGAGTATGACAAATCGAGCATGCGCTTGCGCGAACAGTTCAAAAAACATGGATAGTGATAGTGCGTGTTTAACTACCCGAAAAAATCCCAGGCTCCTAAAATACAGATAATCTTTTTACTCGTCCCTGAGCGCAGGACCGATTTCTCACTCTAGAGATGGTGACGAGCGGAACGGTCCATTTCAAGCTGAACCAAATGGATTCCAAAATAGTTGTTGTTTTTTTTAAAGAAAAATGTTGAGTCTTCCTAGAGTAAAGATTCGCTCGGCTACGCTTCGACCCGTGCGAACGAGCTATTGAGTCTTCTTCCCCGTGGGATCACGCAGAGAGGACGGGAGGGGGTGGGGGCACGCCACGCCCGACCGGCATCCCATTCAAACGAGATCAAAGTCGCACGCCTGCCTACGCCCCGCTCAAGGCGCGAGAGGGGGGTGGGGAGGCGCGCGGGGGGAAAAGTTTCCAACTGGAACAAGAAAATAACAGGAAATTAATGAAAGAAACGGAAAAAGTTTATTTACGGAAACGATCGGGCGCCGCGAATGGCAATGCGTTTGCCTTGCAAAGTGGCGGAATTTCCCCGCGCCGTCCCAGCCCAGCGCGAGCTGATTCCTCGGACCGTGTGCGTCGGTCGGTCGCGCCGGGGTCCCTCCGCACTGCTCCGCACTCGCGGCTGCCCGTCCACGGCCTCGCTATTCTTCACCTCGAGCTTCCAATTTATCTCTCTTCTAAAGTTTTGTATCTCAGGGCCCGCTAGCCCGCCCGCCCACTCCCTTGGTTTGGCGCCCTGCCTGATGCCTCCCCCACCCCCTTCCCAACACACACACATACACACACCTCGCTCCCCGAATGGATGCCTTGGAGCCTTAGGCTGGCCTCTCGAAGGCTTCTTCTTCTCCTCCAGCTCCATTTCCATCTTCTCCTCCTCTTCCAGGGAGATGGAACGTTCACATGAGAGGGAGGGAGCTCTGGCGACGTGACGGTTGCGGGACGGACTCACTCTGCGGTTACTCCCTCTCACATATACTTACTTGTGTTCTCGCTCCTAGTATGAGCGTCTTGTCCTCTCTTTAACGTTTCTCAACTAAACTTCCCCCCTCTGCTTGCAGATCTGCTGAGTGACGTCCTTCACAACCGCGCGCCCCTAGAGTCCATCGTGTTCCAGGTAAGTGTTTCGTTTCCCCCTTTTTATGGCAACCCGTGTGTGGACTGCGGTTGTGCGTCGGCAGCCCCCTCTCAGAGGCGTTCTAAATACTTACCACAAACGAGGATCGGACAACGAGTCCCGACGCGCGTCGCTGGATGGGTGACTCCAACCCCGGCAGGCGCGCTGCTTGCTGCCTGCCATGCCTGGCCAGAATTCCCAACTTTCGTCGGCGGAATTAGGTTAGCAAGAAGCGAACAAACGGAACAGGGACGCGGCTAGGGGGCGGGGCGGGGCCGGCGGGGCGGGGAGTGGAGGTGGAGGGGGTTGATCCTGGGCGACAGCCACAGCCCCGGCCGGTGCACCGCGCCGCAGTGGTCGTGCCCGTCCTCCTCTCCGCCACCTTCCACCCTCCTCCCGCAAAAGCAGCAGCAGCCCAAGGTCGACTGCATGTCCACAAAATTAAAAGAATTAATGGAATAAAGGGGACGCGCGTGAAAATAGAGAGAAAGAGTACTTTTTATTTCGCCTTAATAAATTCGTCGACGCCCGCGCAGGACGGCTGTACATGGCGGAGAGGAGAGTTTCCGGAGTAAGAGGGCGGGGCGGAGTGGGTGGTGTCCTGGCGGGACTCCGGCCGGAGGGGCGCCAGGAGGGCGCCGGGAGAGTCGACCTGAGCGGGGCGGGCCGCCGACGACGACGAGCAGCTCTCCCCGCGAGTGTCCCTGCCCTCCCGCACCCGCGCTCTCAAATTAAGAGACATCTCGCTCTCCCCGCCAGATTTACACTCTCACTTTGTTGTTGTAGCGTGGCGGGGCGTGGCGGGGCGTGGCGCGGCGTAGCGCGGGGCGGGGCGGCACTGTGCGGCGCTTGGCGCTTGTAATTTTTGCCCTGCTCTGCGGCGTTTTATTTTTTTTATCTCCCCTGTTTGCCGCACTGCTGTGTACGTGTCTTTGGCGTGTGCCCCTCTTAATACAAGTGCTCGTGGGGAGGGGGTGGAAAGGAAACCTCCCGGCTCGTTCTATGGGGTTGCCGCAGGGAATTAAAAATGAAATTTAAAAAATAAAATTTAAAAAACGAGTCATGAAATCCATGTCATGGGGAGGAAGCGCCCTTGCAACGTGGAGATTCTTTTTTAACAAAAATAAAAAGTGCGTAACGCGTTATGCTCAACATTTTACGGGAATGTGATTTTGCGACGGATTCCGCTCGGATAAAAGGGGCTTTCTTCAAATTCTTCTTGTAATCATCCTGGCTATTGACAGTACCCATGACGCAGCAGATTTGAGACACAAGGGCCAAAGTCAAGCGGAGGGGCAAGATGAGCTTTAGTCCCCCCCCCCCCCTTCCGAAAGTAAGCAGCGTTTGCCTGGCGCCCACGCCTTTCTCTTTTCGCCACCGAAAACAACGGCGAGGTTGTTGGATGTTCCTCATTCCGCGAAGGGAAGCGAGCGGGAGATTGATTCATGACGGCGGACCAAATTCTTGCTCGTGAGCAAAGAGCATACCGGGAGCCGAGCCGAGCCGAGCCAAGCCGAGCAGCGCTGTAATTAATGGGACTTGTGATTAATTTAAGGTAGGGGCGGCGGCGGCCCACTCTTTGCAAACACAACACAACAGGGTGTGTTCTGCGATAATAGTTTCGCCAGTCAGGAGGGCGGCGCCGTCGACCCTACCCCTCAGAGCGAGAGAGACAGAGAGACAAAAGAAGAGGGGATTTGAATTTGTTTATTTATTGAGGCCATATAATAGGACTAAAACTCCCTTTACAAGACATGTTCTAAGGATACCGAATACCGGTAGCAAGTAACAAGAATGTTGTGAACGATGTGCAATATGGAGACACTACCATATCGTCTTTGGCTAAGCATCATTAAAATTGACACATCGTCAAACAGCAATCTGTAAATGTTTTTTTGTTTGTTTTTGTTTTTGTTTTGTTTTTACTGTAAAGTGAGATCTGTGCAGTACATCATAAATTTTAAAATTTGTTGAGAGGGAGAAAGGTAGGCGGAGGCGGGGTTGGGGGAAGAGACTGTCCAAAAGAATTGCCAGTGACTTTCAAAACTCATGGCACCGACGACGACGTCGGCGGGACGGGGGAAGGGCAGGGTTACGTCCGCGCCAGTCGCTTTCAACCGACCAAAAATAGTGACGTCCCTCCTCATCCCGGAGCCGTACGCGTGGAAGGTGTAGGAGGGGCTGGGGGCGAAGCACCGCAGACACAATGCGATCATTGTTTAAGTCTCTCACCGCGTGGCGATCATGACCACAAAAGGGGCCGCGCTGTTTTCCTCTACTCCCACTCCCACCCCATCGCCCTCGCTCTCTCTCGCTCTCTCTCGCTCTCTCTCGCTCTCTCTCGCTCTCTCTCGCTCTCTCCCTCTCTGTCTCTCTCTCGCTCTCTCCCTCTCTGTCTCTCTCTCCTACCCGCAGAGGTAATCCTCTGGCCGCTGCCCGGTGCCTTGCTCCATTCTCGAGCCCCCC
>NW_026267199.1:156675-161944 GCF_000697945.3 Frankliniella occidentalis
AAATCCTCCCTCCGTCGGTCACGCAGAGTTGCTGCCTGGTACAAAAGCAGGTCTCTCTCCACCTCCACCATCGGGGCGCCGGCGGACCAGGCCCAGAGGCCACCCCACCCCTGCGCAGGAAGTGACAAGGTTGCTAGGAAATGCGGCTCTTAATTTTCGCCGGCCAGCACGATCGAAGCCGTGGCGGTCCATGGACGAAGGTCGTTGCGGCGTTCTTTCCTCTCTATTTTCTCTATTTGCTGTAAAGGAAAAAAGAAAAACTAGCGAAATTCGGAACCAGCCGATTTGCTTGCCAAGATTTAGACATTCTTTTGTTACTGGCCAAATTCTGTAATCCTTCTAGATACTGCGGTGTTTTGGAGTTTCTTTGCCTCCTCTTGGCTTTTTATTTGATCTCTCTGAATGATGCCTTTTGGATTTCCCAAAATTTGGCGGTCAAAAAAGAAATGCTAAATTGTTGGCAAGCAGGCTAGGTCATCCACGGGCGCTTACAGAGTCATCCCTGAGAAGTGGTACTCTTGCGGTCACTCGACATATGGTCTCTTTACTCGGCGACTGCATCTGTCGGAGGTCTGACGCGCTGGAGAGGCGGCGGCTGTGGCTGGGCCGGCGCGGCCCAAAGCGCCCGCGCGACGGAGGGTAGGCAACCAGTCCGCCTCCTGCGTCGCGCGGCACACCCGCCTCCCTGTCTGCAAGGGTCTTGCACGTGGAGCAAAGCGCGACGGTCCGGTACTTCAGCGCAGGCAAAATAATGAGTGGGGGCCCTTGGTTTTATTGCCCTATTGGAGGGGGGGGGGGTAGGATGGGGGCTCTGTGCCCGCACCGCCATAGCCCAGCCGCGCGCGCGCCAGCAGCGCCAGCCGGGAGACAAGTTTAGCGCGGGAAAGTTGTCTCCAAACCCCCCTTATTTTTTTTACGAGTGCGATATTTTGTGAGTGGTGGGGTGCGGCAGAGGACGTGGGGCTAAAGAAGACCATAGCAGCGCTGCTGCTCCATTATTTCGACTCTTTTCCCGACGAAATGAACAAACCCAGCCTCTTGGAGTGCAGTAATTATCCCCCCCCCCCCCAATAAGATTTACAATCCGCCCCGTCCCCCCTCGTCCCACAGAGTTAAATTGTTTAACCATTTGGATCAGGATGACAGTTTTAGACGTAGAATTGAAGAGGTTTTATTTTAAGACTGAAGAAAGCGCCTGGTATGTAGGCAACGGCATGCATTTGTCCGGGGGGGGGGGGGGTGGCCTACCCTGACGCTTACAGGGGTCCAGTGGTCCAGCTGGCCAGGTGTGAGGCCGCCGGTTCATGAAAAGATAAATTAAAGAAGAAGTCCATTACAGAATCTTGTTGGCCTCAAACCAAAGAAAAACTTTTTTTTCTGGGTGTACAACCTTTGACCTTCCCGTGCTCATAGCGAGGCAGTCAGCCTACCCACAGCTGGATGCTCCGCCTCCCCTGCGGCCTCCCCCGCCTCCCCCAGCCTTGGCTCACTTGGGTCACGCCGTTTCTAGAGCGCGGCACCGCTTGCCCCATTTCCCCTCTGCATCCAACCCCAACAGCGCCCCCGCCCCATCGCCGGGGATGTGGGGGGTGGGGGATGGAAGGGGGGAGTCTCAACGTCTCATTCCTCACCTCGGAGCGCCTGCCTGCCGCCGGCCTGCCGCCTGCCTGGCGTGCCTAGGTTGCGTGGTTCCATCAGAGAGGCGGAAGGGGAGGGGGGAGACCTGGACCAAGGGATGAGGGTGCCGAGGACGACTGCGAGCTATGCGCCCGGGCCGTGCCGAGTGGTGGTGTGGACGCAGGGTGTGGCGAGGACTGCGCCGGATACGAGAAGTTTCTGACGCGTGTCCCGGGCCTTGGTGGTGGTGGGGACAGGCGGCGCCGGGCGGCGCGGCGCGTTAGCGGGGCGTCATCCTGGGCCTCCCCGCCGCCGCCGCCGCCGCCGCCGCCCCCGGCCGCCACCCCGGGGCGGGCACCAGCACCAGGCGCTAAGTGAATTGGCAATGGCACCGCCACGGCCGCTCCTGTGTCCCGGCCCAAATGTCACCCCACGGCCCGCTCGCCACGCCCCGCCCCGCCTCGCCCGTCCCAGCCTCACAAGCACTTAATTCATCAGAAACTGCTCTGCTAGTAGTGCGGGAGCGGGGTGAGGGGTAAGGGGCCCGCAACAGAGAGGGAGGGGGGGGGTAGAGCGCATGAAGCGGCAGAGGAAGCAGCGGTCAGGACACTTCAGAGAAGGGGTTGGAAGGGGGAGGACGGGAAGTGGTACGCGAACAGCGAGGAGAACAAACGTCCGCAGCGCAGCAACCGACATTCGAACGAGGACGAGAGGAGCTGGTGGCGGGGGCAGGGGGCTCGCGACACCACCTAGCGCGGGGACAAGTTTATGTTCTGCGAGGCCGCGCCCGCGACGACGTACTTTCTTTGCGCGGGGTAGCTGAGCGCTGAGCAGGGCGGGGCAGCGGGTGGCGTGGCGAGGCGTAGCGGGGCGGTGCACGGTGGCGCTGCAGCCCAGCCCCCGCGTCCGCGCAGACAGTTAAAAGGATGTACGGACTCCCCGCAGCGTGGAGTCGTCGTATGGCGACCGACTTCCGCCAAACTTTGCCTCCTTTCTCGCCCCCGCACTTTCCCCTCCACGCCCTACCCCTTTGCCCCCTTCAGTTCTGTCTCTCTCTCTCTCTCTCTCTCTCTCTCTCCCGACCGCGTTTTTTTGGACGCGGTCCTGGCGGTGGCACTTCGTGCAGTTCTTCTCCGGAATGGGACATTTTGGCGGATCGGTCCAATCCTCGGCCCCCGTCTTCGCCCCGCCCGCCTTGGTCTCCCCACGGCCCGGCTGGAGCGCCTCGCCCCGCCCGCTTCGGTCCCCGGGAGAGGCTCGCTCTCCGCTCCTCTCCGTTCCTCTCCTCTCCTCTCCCTCTCTCTCCACTCCTTACGCGCTCTCTCTCTCTCGCTCGCTCGCTCAGGCCGGAGAGGGTGGGCTGGGCCTGTCTCTCTCTGTCGCCCACCCGGAAACAGGGGCAAGGGATGAACGCGGCCAAGCAAGCGGTGCTGCCAACTCCCACGCTGGGAAGAGAAGCGCGTTTGGAAAAAGGGTGACTGCAACAAGGGAAACGGGGGAGGGGGGGGATAGGGGATGGGGCATGCAGAATGAGGATGGGGAGCGAGTCACTGACAGCGGTGCCGCGGTGGTGTTGCAGGTCCTGCAGCTGGAGGCCGGCTTCCTGTCGCTGACCCTCGTCTACGTGCTGCTGGCCCTGGTCTGCCCGTGCCTCTGCCTGTGCTACGCGTGCGCGCGCATCTGCGCTGACGGCGAGGACGCCGCCACCCCGGCCTCGGGAGCGTCGTCGCGTGGGGGTAGCCGTCAACCGGGGGCGGCGCGGGGCGGCGGCGGCGGCAAGCGGCGGCAGGCGGCCGCGCAGGGCGAGTCGCCCCTCGAGACGCCACCGGACACACCCCCGCCGCCGGCCTGCCCGCCGCCCTCGGGGCCGCCGCCGTTGGAGGCCTGGGACCCGCGCGTCGTGGACGGCTACCCTTGCCAGCAGCGCTCCATGCTGGCCCTGCTCACCTCCATCCTGTTCGCGCTGCTGTGAGTGCTGCAGCCCTGGCACTGCCCGAGGCCATGCGGTCCTCGGCCTCCCGCAGCTTCCTGAGAGCCCTCCCTTTCTCTCTATGCGCAGGCTGTCGGTGGGCGCGCAGCTCGCCACCAACCAGCAGGTGTCGGTGGCGGTGGCCGGCGCGCCCGTCGTGGTGCAGGCCGCCCTGGGGGACGTGGACGTCTTCGTGCGCAACGCCCGCCTGCAGATCGACTCGCTCATCGTGGGCACCTTCCGCCAGGCCGTGCTCGCCTGTCGCGAGGACCTCAACAGTAAGGAGGCCAAAAGGTGTCCAACAAACATTTCAAAGTTTGCGAATAGCTTTGTTTTAGAGACTTTTTATTTAGGGCACAATGTTTGAGGTTCGAGCTTTTACACGTCGTAGCCTAACTAGCCCGTCCCAGACTTTACGCTGTATTTCAATGTGTTAACATAAGTGTTTGGATCCTTGTCAAGGCCTCGTTTGCTTCCAGATGTGGACTTGCTGCTCGGCAGGCCCCTGCAGCGAGAGCTAGCCGCCGAGACGGGGCTGGACGTGGCGCTCGACGCGCTCCTGGACGTGGCTGGCGGTAAAAAAAATCAATCCCGTTGAAAACGTTATCGCAAAGTTGAATTAATCAGCAAATTCGAACCCTCTGCTATAAAGTTGGATCGCCTGTTTAGCCTGTCAATTTTCACATGTGGGCGAGTTCTTTTATTTTTCTTTGATTTGTTGATGTCATGTCATCTCTGTCCCTCGCTGTAGCGTCCCAAGCCGTGTCTGGGAAAGTGCAGCTGCTGCTGCAGTCGCTGGCCGAGGCCAAGCAGGCCGGCCTGCAGGTGCAGGACCGACTGCAGGAGCTGCGCAGCCACGTGGACGCGCTCAAGAGGACGTGCCCCCGCCAGGAGCGGCCGCTCTGCGACACTCTTCACGTCACTGGACTGCACGTCACGCTCAACCTCAACCCGGTCAGGAACTCGAGCAGAGTAGTCGATATGACGATGACAATATATATCGGCACGGTCATTTGATACGTTTCGACCGATCGAGCGGCAAGTGCCGAACCCTTTCTCTTTCTGTAATAAAAGAGACGCTCTGATTTTGCCACGCCCCTGTGCCTTTTACTGGCCTCAACATTGTCCTCCCGTTGTCAAGGTCGTCCGGTTCGGGTCCTTTCCCCTCCCGGTCCGACCCCTATCGTCCGATGCCTCGCCCATGTCCTCTGCTTTAATTAAACTAGCCTTAATTAGGCCATCTTTCCCCAAAGCCATTGGCCAGTTGGCCAGGAATGGAACCTCCCCAGTCGGGGTGCGGGTGCGAGTAGGGGTAGGGTGGCCGGGGACTCGAGCAAACAGCCCCCCTGCGGCTGTCTCGCTCACTCTCACTCTCTCCCGTTGGACGCCGGGTGGGGGCGAGAGAGGCGGATGCAGAGCACCCCGTCGCTGAGAGACGGCGGTTAATTTTGTGTGATTACGTGGGGACAAAGTCTAGCCACCACTGCAAAGAGACTACCGCGAGCTAGAGCGACGCCCCCCTCTCCCCTGGCAAGGATATACAAAACTTTGTTCGGTTTCATTTAGTGATGCCGCCGCCCTCGTCCGCTCTCGGTCAGACAAAGAGTAATCTAGTTGCAAGTCGTTGGCATTCCGACCCCGCCGTGCAACAAAGTTACCTTACCCCAAATGTTACCCCCCCCC
>NW_026267199.1:161994-167528 GCF_000697945.3 Frankliniella occidentalis
TTGCGCCGGGTCGCGCTTGTGGCATTCGCGCTTACGACGGGTCGCGCTTGTGACAGTTCGCTCTTACGGCGCGCGCCCGAGACGCGCGACGCGCGGTGGAGTTTCCTTTTCAAAGTCTACCATCCGCACAACGCGTTGAAGCCTAGCGGCTGCAGAATGCGCAGCGCTTTTACGTTCGATACGACACGAAGATCTGCCGCTGCTAGTTCAGCCCACGCGAACGGCGCCAGTCAGTCACTGCCAACACACCACTCGATTCTGCCGCGAGTCACCGCTCCAAAGTCGCGCCGGCAGAGGCGGCCGCACGACTGCGACCAAGGGTCTGCATCATCGGTCGGTCCACCAGTCACGGGAGCGCACGAAAGGCAACAACATGTGCGAGTGAGTTGCTCGAACATCTCACTCGCACACCTGCCGCTCTCTGACGGGATTGTTGCAGACCTCCTCTGACCACGACACCTCGCGAAGCCTCGCTGGCCTCGCTCCGCCCCGCCCGCGCTGCTCGTCAGCTGCGCCGCGGAGGTAGGCAGCCCAACGCGCACCCGCGGCACGGGGCGAATCGGCCGAGCGGGCGCTCAGTGCTCCCCACGACTCCGCGCTCCACCTCCGGGCGCCTCCGGGCGCCTACGCGAGCGGCTCCGGCACAAAGGCTGGCCTTGGCATTATCGCACTGCAGAGCAGAGTAGGGCCCCGTGGGACCGGGCGGGCGCGCGGCGTGTGTCATTGCGAGTCCTTGACGGGGTCCTTATTCCCGGGTGAGGCGGCCGGGAGCGCGGCGCCTCCACACCACAGCCGGCGGGCTCAATCAGGGCGGCTCATGGCGCGGCGGCAGGTTATGAAGGCGAAGGCGCGGGGGGCCACGGCTAGAGGGGCAGGTGCAATTATTGTGGTAGTCTTCCGTCTAGGCGCAGCAGCAGCTCCTCGCCGCCGCCCGGGGCCCGGGTCAGTAGTCCGAGCCAGCACAGCCAGCCTGCGCCTCCCTCGCACCCGGAAGGGCGCCCCCGAGGCCCACCGCCAATGAGGCAATAATGCCCAAAGAACAGCCAGCGCAGCAGGAGGGCCGCAGGGGAAGCGGCTCAAGGCGACGTGCGTACAGAAAGCGCGGGCGCGGGACACCCTTCAAGACGGTCCCGTCCGGAGAGCGCGACACCTTGAGAACACAACGGGACGCCCGACGGGCCTTCAGGACAGGAAGGATTGAATCAGGGACACTTTAGCGCGTTCCCTCCGGCATGACCACCATGTGGGCACACGCTTCCGTGATAAATCATAGGCATCAATAATGAGCCGCAGGGAACGTGTTAAAACACGTTGAGTCCCACGTGACCACACGTGTGGTCGCAATAAGCCGTGAATGCGACCCCCCTTGGGACTCAACGTGTTAATGTTGTGTTGAGGACACCTAGAGGTAACTTTAGGGACACCTTATGCCCTAAGGTCTTTAGGGGCATCATGGGGCCGCCTTGGGGGAAG
The DNA here is from genome assembly GCF_000697945.3 of Frankliniella occidentalis. Lineage (NCBI taxonomy): Eukaryota > Metazoa > Arthropoda > Insecta > Thysanoptera > Thripidae > Frankliniella > Frankliniella occidentalis. The sequence goes on from NW_026267199.1 coordinate 163,468, forward strand.
CCTTGGGGACGCTTGCGAACGTCTTAGGGACACCTTGAAAACACTTCGGGGACAACTTTGGGGACACTTAAGAGACACCTTAAGGACAACCCTCCAGGTGGATGGCCCCGTCGTTGTCGCAGGGACACTCCTCCGCCCCAGATGATTAATGGGGTGGAATGAGGCTAATAAGCGGGGGAGAGTAGAGCGGTGACGAGTAGCGGCGGGCAGCGTTATCGGCGGGAGTGAGGGGAGAGAGGCGGGTGATGTTCCTGACGAAACCATCCAGCGGTGCGAACGGGAGAGAGAGGGAGAGAGAGAGACACCATTACGGGGGATGACTGTGGGGTCAGCGCCGCGCGCAGTGTATCGCGGCAGCGCCGCCATTATTAGCGACGCATTGCGCGGCCCGTTCGCACGTCCCGCGGGCACGTCCCGGCCGTGCGGGGCCAGCGCAAAGCAGGCGCAGCAGGCGCACAGCCAGCGCCCGCCACTCATAATTAACCCCTCACTACTCACACGTCCGCACTGACAGCCATATCGTGAGCTGGGCAAAACTGGTCCGGCCGATCCGTCGCCATCCCGCTACAGGGAGGCGGGGCGGAGGAGCGCGCGCGCGGTGGGCCCCACAGGGCCTATGGCCGCCGCCGTGTCGCAAGCACTCTGCAGCCGAACCGAACCGCTAACTGTAAACTTCCGCCGCCGTTCGAATTTGGCGCAAGAAAGGCGCGCGCGACGACAGGTCGGGGTCCTTCTTATTTCCCGGCCTGGCGGGGCGGACGACAACAACGACAGCACGAGGAAGAGAGGGAAGAGACTCGACACAGGGCCGTCCGTCTCCCTCCCACCCCACCGAGCGTGGATGGCACACAGCAGAGGCCTGATTCGATCGTGCAGTCGTGTGTTGGGACGCGGAGGACGGTGCTGCACTGCACTGCACTGCGCTGCAACCCACCGGTGCGCGATTCCAGTCCTCTTTTATGCAACCTCCACCGCTGTGTGTGTGTTAGAGAGAGAGATAAATTCAGTGTCCCTTCGCAGGACAGTGGCGACGAGCCGTCTTGGGAGCTGGGCAGGCTTGCCGAGACAGGGAGACGTAGAGGCTTAGAGTAGCCTATCGGCGGCGAGTTGCATTGCGTCGGCCTGCTGTAGCGCCGGGGCGGCAGGCCGAGGGGCAGCAGGCGCAACCGCAGCAGCCTGCGTATGGCCTCACCCACCACCGGCGGGCAGCAACTCCAAATGGGCAAGGGGAAAAAGGGAGAGAGAGAGAGGGGGGAGGGGGTCGACTTTTGGCGAATAGCAAAGGAAGCTCTCCGCTCGCTCCGACCTTAGAGGCAAGGGCGTCGGAAGCAAAGCCTGCGGGGTGCGCGGGACCGACAACCTTGCCGTATAGCAGGACAAGGAGAATCTCTTTCTTTGAAGTTTCGCTATACGAAACGAAACCACCAAATACACGTTACATTTTGCAGTTTCTCCATTTCATACACGCACACGCATTTATTTTGCGTCTTCCCTCACTTGTTTCATTACACATTGTTTTAATAATTTCAGTGTCATTACGTTGGCCGTCAGCTTGAACTCAACGCGGGCAGGCCGGGCAAAGTGGCCTTGGGCAAGGAGCTTGGCCGGGGGGGCCAGCCCCGCAGAACATCCGCACCGAATCCATCATCCCATTCCTTTCGGCCCCACCAGTGGGCGTCGGGAGAGGAGAACGTATCAGCCTCTCTGTCAAACCATAAAACCAAGCGCACAGTCATTCGTTTCCAGCGATACCAACCCAACCTTACGTCCCCCGCCCACTCGGGGAGAACGGACCGGAATGGCCGTCCCGGCGGTCCCTGCTCTGCGAAATCAAAGTGTACGCTCACCGAGCGACAACATATTCACACACCTGGCAGTATTCGCACAATTAGTAGATGAGCGAAAAGAGATTTGCACACTTGTAGGTGAGCGAAAAGAGATTCAGACACTTGAAAAGGTAGCCATTTACCTGTTACCAAGGGCGTGAATGGTCGTTCACACATCTACAGGTGTGCAACATTCGTACACTTGGATTTCTAGAGTGACGTGCGCCTTGCTGGAGGCTCCTACTCGCTCCAGTGCTCTCGCACTGCACGGTTCCGTGACGTTTGTTTATGTAAGGTAAGCCTTTTTTTCCCCTGTCCAACGCGCTGCTGCAGCCTTACTAGAGTTGGGTCCCGTTGTCATTTACGTTTGGTAGGATAAGAGAGACAGAGAGAGAGAGAAGGAGGGGGGGGAGGGGCAAGAAGAGATGGTGGGACGAGCGAGCGGCGGGGCGTCGCACGTCGCTCGGAGAGTGCCGCCCAACGCCCAACACCTTCGCGTTCATACAATACCCCCCTCCCCCCCCCCTTCCATTTCCCCTTAAGCAAAGATGTAGCCAATAAAGTTTACGTTTGTGTTTTCTAAAAAGAATCAAGGAGAAAGTTACACGATTCGTTTGCGAGTTAACGGAGATTTGCACCGTATGTGGCTACCGCTCCCCAGCGGTGGCCCCCGGTGGCCGGTGCGTCGCAGCGCGTGTCCATAACCTCCCGGGCGTGTCCGGTCCGGGGCGCGCGGGCGGGGCGGGGGCCCGTGCGGGGGGTCCCCGGAGCACAAAGCACACGCCGTTCGCACCTCGAGATCTGCTCCGAGCGATATAAAACATCACATCGATCCAAATCGGCGGGATCTCGGGTCGGCAGCGGCGCCAAGGTCAGACAGATGCGCTCGTCGAGTAGCGCCGCGGTGGTAGCGTCGCTGGTAGCGCCGGTACACTCTAAATGGGGAGGGGCAATTTTTTGTACCTAGTTATCTGGAGCTGCAGCGGGAAGCAGGCGCTACAGCTACACGGGTGGTAAACTAAAGAAAATGACACAGATGAAATGTACTAAAGCAAAAACGTTAACGATTCTTTGTTAACTGCGAAACGAACCCACAAGGGAAATTTACTCGTAAGGTGTTATGGGCACTTTAATGGCATACAAAGCACTCTTTGATTCTGAATGCGTTCTTTAGCGTGGTGTTTTTATGAATAATCGACCCATAGTTTAAAAATTGTACAACGGCGTTGATATGTAATTGTTCATATATGAACAAGGAATTAAGTATACTTCCCGAGCTTTTCCCGCCTGGCTCACTCGGCTGCTCGGAAAAGGAAGACCGACTCCGAGGCGGCGCTGTGACTGTGATGGGGGTTTATCAGCTTATCAGCCGAGTAGTCCGTACCGTATCGGCCGTGCAACCCCAGTGCTCTATACCCACAACCCCCCAGCTCACATCCAGCGGCCACACCTCGCCTCTGCTCGCCTCAAAAGCTTTCACAAACAGCTTAGCTCGCCAGGCCACGACGCCTCGCCCCGCCCGGCGCGAGCGCGACGCAAACGCACGAAATGCAAAACAGGTACACACATCCGGAGAATATTGAGAGGCGCTGTTCGGAGGGGGGGGGGGCGAACCTATATTGGTGCTGGTAGCGAGTAAAAGCATGAAATTTTGCCGGAGGACGTCTTTCTTGGCTTCGTCTTGTGGAATTAAATGGCATCTTTGACATTTACAAGGAAGAAAGGGGAGGGGGGGGGCATGGCACCTTTACGGTCTATAGTACAAGACGCGTGCCACTGAGCACGGCAAGAGGGGCTCATGGCGCAAACCGTCGGGCCGAAGTTTCTTCATGCCGTACGGGAAACTAGGAGGCTATCAGCCGCGAGCCGGCGCACTCATGAGATGCACTTCAAACAGTGCAGGCGCGGCGCGAGGCCGGGGCGTGGCCGCCGACCACCTCCTCGCCAGCGCGGCCACAGCAGCTCGGCGCCGCTCGGTCTGCGCCGCGCGAATATAACCCAATGCCGCGCTGCATTTAGTACACGCGGCGTGGAAAGGGGGGAGGGGGTCAAAAACTTTGCACCGGCAGCTTCCGGTAACACGCCGTCGCAGTGCCGCGCCAAGGGCATCGCCCTCGGGCGGGGCCGGGCCGGGGCGGCCGGGGCACGCATTCTGCAAATAGCACGCCACCTGAGCTTGACAGCGACGGCGGTGAGTTGCGATGGAGAGCACAGGAGAGAGAGAGAGGGGGGGGG
>NW_026267199.1:167578-179306 GCF_000697945.3 Frankliniella occidentalis
GGGGGGGGAGTTGCAGTGAAGCGAACAGGGCCCGAGATATATGACAAGCGGGATTGGCACACCTGCCGAACCTGTACCACCGGCGGGATCAGGCCCCCGAGGTGTGAGCTGCTGGGGCCGGGAGGGCACCACCGAGGGGTTGGGCCAGGCTGAGAGGGGGGCGCACGAAAGGTGCACGGGTGGCAATGAAGCTCTCTCGACACGAAGGCCAGTCGAGGGCAGTAACGGCTCTGTTACGCACACACGCACACACACACGGCACTCGCCCAAACGGCTGTTTGAGTTACAGGCTTTTGTGCAGAGCGGCCTTCTCCTGTCTGCAGGAAGCGGATCCTGCTGTGCCCTCTCCCTCCATGCCGCTCAGCCTCACCCTTTCAAGACAAACGCTCGCAAACGTCATATAAATTACTTTCGAACACATCGCAAGCGACGTCCATCCTTCATGTTTTTTTTTTGGTTTTTTTTTTCCAAACAGTGTGGTGCACAGGCAACTTTTAATTCACGCTCACATACCCGCCGCTTGTGTGGTCGCTTAGAGAAAAGCAAGGAACTGCTGAACGGCAAACAGATTTCTCACAAATAACTCTGGGCCGACAATGCGCGCCAACATCTGGTTATCACCTCTATTTTCTTACAAAGTCTACTCGCCTTGCCTTTGCTCTCGGTCCACGTTCACTCTGACCGTAAAAAGATCCCTGACCACCCTTCTTCTAGCGGCAGCAGTGGAGGTCCCACCCACGAGCAAACATTTCTAATTGCTATTCGAACCGATGCAAGGAGGTTCAAGAAACCGCGCATTCTGTTGAAGCATTCGGCCAACATGGAGCCAATATCAGCGGAACTAATACATACATCATTCTCCGACTGCGGTTCGTTAAGCGCGCGTGTCTGTGTGCACTGCACGGCTGCACTATGGGGCCCGGGACCACGCCCTCCCCCCCCCCCCCAAACCAAAAAGAAATAGGAAAGACAACACTCCAAACCCACAAAGAAATGTGACTGGCTCTATGTACGCCAGACCACGCCTCGCGTAACAGGCTTCGCGATATCTCACGAAACACTGTCACGTTGCGCCGTGCCTGGCGCACATATCTAGGCTTGCGGCGCTGACACTTGAGACGAGTTAGTCTTCTGGCCCTCAGATTTCACGGCTCTACATCAACACTGTCAAGGACTTAATCACTTCAAAATTGAGGCAAAGGACATAAAGAAAGTCAGGAGGGTCAGTCAAGTTCCAATTTTGTCAGACTCTTTAGCCCTGGTGACATAGAAGTCCACGAAGGTGAAATTCAATTTTTGAGCTAGGTACTGCATACAGGTGGGCACTTGGGTTTGAAGTGCACCATTGGGAGTGAAAAATCAGGACCGATAGAAATCGACATCATCGATAAAATCGGCCAGGCTAGAAAGAGTGATGGAATCGATGGGATGGTGATGCTGAACTACTTTGAAGTTCTAGAGCAGGGGGAGGGAAGACCTCCGGGCCGCGGGGCAGCGGCAGGGACAATGGGGGAAATTGTTGCGTCAGGAGTAAGACAGCGCTCTGTCAGCTAAGAATCGCCCCCCTCTCCTCCTCTTTTCTCCCTTTCCCCTGCTCTCACTCTCCTTTTTCCTGGCCCATTTCATGCACGATTGGACATGGCGCACTGCTGTTCGCCCAAAGTCCGCCCCGCCCGGCTCGACAGCTCACCACGACACGACGAAGCCCAAATTGGCACCAACGATCGCCTCTTCCCATCGACCTCTGCGGCCAGCGCCCCTGGGACGTGATTTGCTCACCACACTCTCGATCACAATTCAGTACAGGATGGACGCACCTTCAAGCTGAGCTAAATGTGCGTCTACCTCGGTGTACCTTGACTCGTGGTGCTACTAAAACTAACCTTCATGGTGGTAAACTAAGTTTAATTCAACGGCTGCCTTTGAAATCCCTAAGCTGCCCTCGTCTTCTCAGTCGAGATCTTACTCCTAAATGCCAACCGACAGCCAGTTCGACTTCGGAGCGAGCGAGGGAGGCACCCCCGTGTTACAGGAGTGGGACACACTCTACTCGCGCAACAGCGCACTCCACTTCCAGGGATGTGGGAATGACTCGCCAGCTCATACAGACAGAGGTGTCCCGCTGTCCTACTTGTGTGAGACGGCCACTTTGTCCTGCCTTACTCTTGTCCTGTTGGGTTCGCATCGCACGAGCGTCGAGCTCACGCACAGCCCGCCACAACCACACGTCCGATGCGTCATCTCATGTGATAATAGAAAAGTGCAATGACACCCCCCCCCCCTCCACCAGCGCCAAAAGATGTGCGAGAAAAAATAAAAAAGAAGCTTAACTAAGGCCCGAAAGAGGCTCCTAGGAGACTCAGTTGTGAGCGCGCCGCCCGGTACATACACCTGTCGAAAAGCGGCCGGCCGCCACATCTGCAAAGCAAATACACCGGCCTGTAATTGCGTCGCTAACACGCCAACTGGGTGAAAGAACTGGCGCGCCCAGAGACACCGTACACTCTGCCCATAAATTTTTATTTCATCCACTTGGAAAAAATCGTTTTGGTTTTGCATTAACAGCAATTGCTGTAAAAAATCTAACAAATATTTACAAAACACATCAGATCACGCACTCAAACTTCAAAGTTCTTTTTGCTAGTATGCCTTAATAAATTTCAGTCTCAAACTTCCATGGTTTAGCAGGATAGCTGAATGACTTGAACTACCGACAGGATTTGATCTTTGACTGAGATGAATATAGTGGTAATGATGCAAAAGCTTCCTTCACAGGAATTTATAAAAAAATTCTTCTGCAGTGCTCTGCCCAAACAGAAGAGCTTCCGTACTCTTGTGCTGTAGTGCCCATAATTCCTTTTATGTTAAATACTACAGAACATGGGTACAATTTTCTAGCAACACCAATGTACAGTGCCGGGCGTTGGTGTTTTTGTCCACACAACTATGCCTGCGGGTTTGCCTTCTCCTTCTGTCCGTAATGCCCCACCATGCCGCTGGGGCTGTCGCATACTTTGAGGTGTTTGAATGAAAAATTTAACAAGCAATCCGCGGCGGAGTGGGAAACTTGAACGCTCGACTGTGTTGTAAACTGTGGGATTGCTTAGCTGGGGAGTTTATAGGCCCCGTCCGAATTCCACCCTTTCAGTCCAATCCTCTATTCCTTTTGTGCTTAGGAAGGCAGTGGAGAATAGACTGAAAAAGAGGGAAAAGGGCCTTGGGAATTCGGACGTACACCAAACTTATTGAGACTGTCCAACTTTTACTCCTCCGACAGTGCACTCGCCGTATTGATCACAGAGTGGTCAGGCCTGCTGGTGGGCAGCGAGCGGCGCTGATAGCAGGCGTGTGCGGCCAAGAGGGCTATTACACGGGGGGAGGGGGGGGGGGCTAACCACCACCGTCACCTACCACGAGCACAGGCGCCGCCGAAGGAGCGAGCGTACCCCACGTATCTGTGCGTCTGTCTTTCTCCTCTCTAGCCCCTCTTTATCGCACCGATTACATCAAGCACTTTTCCAGTCGAGCTCACTTCTAGGATTTATTAGGATTTCGCAGACGCACTCGTTTCCCCACACTCCTGCCCCATGCTGTCCTCCTCCTACGCCATCATCTTTCTCTTCCGAAATAATAATAATAAAATAAAAGTCATCGTAAAAAAACGGTCTGTGGCGAGCTGCGGCGTGCGGTGCGCATGACATATTGCACAAGAGCACAATGCCAGATCTTATTGCAATCTGAAGAGCGTTCATAAAACATTGTTATTCGCATTTATATTTTCCGCGCCGGCCCGCCTGAAAGGAAAGCGGCTAGGGCAGGCGCCAGCCATTGTATACCCCTTGACCTACCCCAGCCCCGCGCCACTGATCGCCGATCGTTAAACCAAAACACAACAATTGAACGGCCTGCTGCCGTGCCGCGCGGGGTTACTGCAACCGCTGCAAACCGCTGCAACCACGGTGCGGCCGCAGCACACCCTCGGTGCGTGTCGAAGGCCTTTCTCAGTAGAGGTTTGGGCCGGCGCTAATGTTTTAGAAACAAGCACAACAAACCACCCACACCAGGGAGTGCTGCGAAGCTCCGGCACGGCCCGGCACGCGCCCTGCAATGCAACTCGCCCCGCCCCAAAACAACGAGGCTCGGGACACTTCCTGCCGTTTCCCACGGCCGTCCGCATCGGCAGCCCAGCCTTGTTGCCACCCCGGCACTTCACACATTCTCACGTTCCCAGACAATACCCTCCTCCGGCACGCGTCACAGCCCATTTCAAATATCTCAATAGCGCCGGCAACTCTACACCACCATCTATGTCATCTTTTTTTTCCTACCTTCGCTCTCTTTCTATTCTGTGGCACAATCTGCCATTTACGATCCTTTTGGACAGTCCCCAAGACTGTCTCTCCCACAAGGCAAAACCGTGCCCCCCCCCCCCCCCCCCCCGGGATGCTGTTTGTAATGTGTGCCGTTTTTTGATAAATCGAACAAATTTGACATGTAATGCGAGTTCCACGCGAACAAAATCAAACCGCCAGGGGGCAAGTGCAGTTTTACTTGTCGCACCGTCGCACCCCGCCCGCCCGCCTCCGCCACACACGCGGCGCCCCCTCCACCGCAATCAGTCAATGACCTCTCACCGGCCGGCTGCAAGGGGTGCGAGGGAGAGGGGTTGGGGGGAGCGAGGGATGTCGTTAGAGCCTTGGGGTGGCCGGCTACAATTGTACGGCCATCAGTCCGACTGCCCGCCCCCCACCAGCCACGCCCCCGCACTCTTGGGAGCGCTAGAGCGTCACGCGGCCTGCTGTCAGTCATTATAGGTGTGCAGTGCAACTGACTGTTCAACTTAAAAAAACAAAAACAAACAGCGAATGAGAGTCGCACATTTGGTACCTAGGAAGGGGAAATATGAACATATGTATACCGATAAAGTCGAAGTTCTTGGCTTCCACGAAATTTCTATTGAAATTCATGACATTTCGGCTTATTCGGTGCAACTTGAGAACTAATACGTTTGCATTACAACTGGTGAATTCCCTTTTTATGCAATTGAATCTTCTCTCCTGCAGCACAATGAATTCAACAATTATAATTGACCGATCTTTTTGTTTACTTCTGCATTTCTTCTATACCGACTGGGGAATTTTACTTTTCTTCACGAACATCTGACAACTCGTTCTACAGGACACAATTTGCAAGGGTGTACCGGGTGTTGCAGAAAAGACACAGGTGCGGGCGGGTTTGCCTATCCTCGACTCGGTGGGCGCACGGGTCCAGGTCTGGGGAGAGGTGAGGAGGGGACCCGTGCGCCCGCCGAGTCGAGGGTAGGCAAACCCGCCCGCACCTGTGTCTTTTCTGCAACACCCGGTACAAAATAGGGCGAAGTTGTTCATATACTTTTTTTCCATATGGGGCAGTGTCTGCGAATGAAGCTCGGAATGAAGTCTTTTCTTCTCGCGTGACAACACCTGCCCACCAGGGTAGTTCAATAGGGGAGGGTGGGGGCGGGGGAATCAAAGGGAAGGCGCGAGGCTCCTTCCAATTCTGCTAAAATCATCCCCGCCCCGCTGCGCGCCGCAGCCTTGAGCCCTGCGGAACATTCACCGCGGGGCTGAACTACCTCGTGCCGCCCAGCGCTTCATCACAGTCCAGGGGGAGGCCTCGATCGAGGCAGCCACACTCACCTGCAACAGAAAAAAAGGAGCAAAATAACTCGTGTGTCTACGGCGAAAATTGTAAAAAATGTAAAACAACTTCAGTGACCGAATGACCATCGTCACTTTCAGCTGGACGCTAAAGAATTTCGTGGTAAATTTACTATACTTCCAGTCGCCCCATATGTGCCTTAAACCTAAGAAGACGACAAGTGATTTTTCTTTTATTTGCTAAAATTAGGGGACCGTCTAGAAACACCTCTCATTGGTGATGCGTAATTAACCATTTTTGATACTTATAAATACACTTTACACTTGTAATTAAAATCTTTTCGAAGATCAAGACTGCTTATCACCGTATAAGTCACAAGAGGATTGAGCGTTTATCGCTACCGCCGGACTCTGCGTTTGTCTCAATTTTCGGAAAGGAGCACGGCACTAATTGCTACCTGCTACTCCTCGTTTCCCTGCTCATCAACCTTTCACCGCACCGCATGCTGTGTCACGAGACTGACGTCCAGAGAGAAGGCGGGGAGAGCGTCCTAAGGTCAAGGCGAAATGCCCGAGCCTGACAAACCGAAAACGGTAGGGCAGGGCAGGGAGGGGCAGCTGCAGGAGGAACGGGAGACAGAGAGAGAATGAAAGATGATATTCAAAAACAAGATGCTCGCTCACGCTGCACAGCACGGCGTGCGGTGTTCACGCGGCCACTCACACGAGGCACCATTACGTTCCGTAATGGCTGACAAGCATGTGGATGTGCGTGTGCGTGGGGCGACATGTGTACACAATGAACGTACACAGAGAAACAAATTCAAATTGTTAGCTTAAGGGGCCACAGCGCCTGCGAGACTCGGGGTAGGCCACCCCGCAGTACACGCGTGCACTGCAGGCGAGATGTTGCCTACCCAACAGGCGCCATGAGAGCGTGCATAAGCGGAGCGCGGCAGTTTTGGAACGGAGAATGACGGACGAACTTTCTGAGTGATCCCATAAAATACAGATACAACACGACGACGAATGTAGAAAGAAATTTTCAATTTGCAGCCACCCTACAAAAAACGATATGACTTCCACTTTTTTGTTTGATTTTTGTTTTTTGGTGGAACACGGTAGAACAAGACGACAGAAAATTTCGAGCGATTCTCGTCATCAAGCATTTACCGATGGCCCCGGCCGGTGCCGCTCGTTGGACACAAAACACATTCCATCACGTGGAGAGCCGAGCTGAGCTGCACCGGTACGCGTCATGGCAAAGGGTTTGACAGAGACGAGAAATGGGACAAGGAAAAACTGCGTTGCACTTGCACTGTCAGGCGGACCGTCGCAAAGTCACCGAAGCACATTTGTATGGAAACTATTGCGACACCACGTGGAAAACGAGACATTTCTTTGGACCCGTGAACACCATTTTGGAGTCGACAACAAAACTTTGTAGAATCGAGAGTTTAGCGATGGCCTCCGCTCAGAACAGAAAGTTGGATGCACAATACCCTACTTGTGTCCACCGGCAGCCCTGCGGTCGGTCAGAGTTTCGAAAAGGCAGCTGTTCTTCAGCGTCGCGGTGCTGACAACCACTATTATCGTAATTCCGGACAGACAAGGATAGAAAGGCACCGACAAGGATAGAAGAAGTCGGCGCGGCGTGTCGCCGTCGCCCGGGAGGGGTTGGGCGGGGCCGAGGAGCCAAAGCCCCGCGCACTGTGACGAAGCACAGGGCTATTCCGCAACCGAAACAAAAAATTCCGGTAACCCAGTTCCAAACAAAAGAGACGGCCGACTGCAGTGCGCTCTTCGGCAGCAGAAGCAAGGCTTGTTCACAGAAAAATGTGCAGAGTTAGACGACAGAAATGACAGATGACAAACGAATTACATTATTAGGAGAGCACGAAGGACAATCGCGATCTGAAACCGGCCACTTTGAGTGGCAAACTTTTGTTCGAACCTTGTAAAACTAAAACGCTTACCACTTAAAAGTATAGAACTCAAAAGTTCGCCGTAATTATTAGTAAATAATTTCCAGATGCACACAAGAAATGTCGAAATTTGGTTCGGTGCTAAAACTTTTGGAGTGTGCAGTTAATGGCACAACCGCCGATATTACATTTACAAAGTCCGTGAAGCATCTCCCCAGAGAGTCGTAACGCAGCGGACCAGGTCCCTCGAAAAGTATTTCATTGAACGGCATGCCGGGAGGAACAAAAGCCAGAAGCATAGTTCCCTTGATCACTGCAGTGATTGGACGCACTTAGCGGGAGAAAGTGACGTGGCGCGAATGGATAAAAGTGACTCAAGGCGTTCTGCGTCGACCTTGGCGCCTCATGTTTGTAATCACGGCCAGCCGCCCCCTCCCGATCGAGATCAATAAGACGATGAGGGAACAAGCGCCCGTGACCAATCGGTCCATCGCCGGGTTAATTGGGGCAGACGAGCGTTGCCTCGCGAGGCACAGGTTACAGGTTTCACATTGCAGTACACACCACCCGCTCCGCCGCCAGCGATACCAATCTGCCAGCGAGTCGGTGTGGTCGGACCCGACCAAGACAGACAGTTTGAAAGATCGCCCTGATGGCTTCAGTTTCTGCCAACAAGTGTGCGGGCGAGTGCAAACAAAAACATACGAACACCAAGAGTCGTCTACACTCTAGATTTAAAGCGACAGTTTTGTTACGAAAATTTGGACATATTGTGTAAAGCTTTATACAAATTGACCAGTCATCCTTTCTGGATGTGCACAAAAACATTGTCTTTTTGGAAGCAAAATTATCCTTCTATAGTTGGTTAGAAGTGTTAATTGAAAATGAGATAATTTCACAGGTTTTACTAGTCCTTTGTTCACCCAAAGGAAAACAATTTAAAATAAATTCCTTTCGCACTGTTGAGAGGGCAGATCGGGGCGGCTCGCTCGTCGGCAGTGTGTAGCTGTGGCCTTGCTCTCCTCCACTACGCCCCGCTGGTCGTACAAAGACGCGAATCACTTGCCGGCGTCTCAAACGCGCGCCGATGTGCGATCGGCCCGGCCCGGCCCGCCGCCCGCCCCGCCCCGAGCCACTTCGCCCGTTTCGGCCCGCCCCGCACACCACCCCGCGCCGCCCCGCCCCGTGGGCGGACGGCCCCGTCCGGCAGGTCGGCACTCCCGAGTGTTTCGAGTTCCACGGCCAAGGTTTCAGAACCGGCTGGCCGACCCACACTGCTCTGCTGCTTCCACATCGCCAAATCGGGAGGGTTTCGCGCAGTAAATTTTCCGCGTGCGAGTCCGTCTCTTGGCGTCTGATGCCGGCGGCGTCAGGCGGATAAGGGGGAGGGGCACCTTATACGAGTCACCCAACGGAATAGCGCGTAGCCCCGCCTCGGTGGTGCGCTTGGGGGATTTTAAAGTCCTACACTTGTTCCGGAAAAAAATCGAAAATTTTCCATGAAAAATAGAAAGATTTGAAATAGTATTTCCAGAACAATGGGGAAGAAATGAAACTTCCCAGGAAAAAAACATATTGAAAAAATTCCCAAATTTACCTTACGGGAGAAGTTAAATCGCTAGGTGCGCTTTAGACGCCTGCGCGACACCACCCCCGCCGGTGCCGTCCCAATTCCCGTCCACAATGAGCCGCGCCTCACCGCAACAAGGCGCCGCACAGCTCGGCGTGCTCCGGTTCAAAACCAGGAGCCAGAGGGAGGAGGAGGAGGAGAAAGTTCGTTAGCCGGCGCGCTAAAGACTGCCCCGGCAGCTGCAGCCTCCAGCAGCCCCCCGGCGCACGCTCCGCCAGCACAGTTGCATAAACTGCGTCCGGCCACAGCTACTGGAGCGGAACCCGGCCGGTCACCAGCGGGGCGGCGGCGGGCGCGGGGCGCTAGGGGAGCTTAGTGAACCAAAGCTCACGACAACAGGGTGCATAGTATGTCGCACACTTGTGTAGGCGTGTTAATATCCATCTAAACACTTGTGGTGCAGGTGCGCGAAATCCCAAGGAAACTTACACCTTAACTACTTGCAAAAGTGTGCGAATTGGAATTCACGTAGATTTGCGTAGGTTACGATTGCAAATGTATGTCTTGTAATCTTATTCTATTCCATAGAAAAATATTTCGAAAACAAACATCAACAACTTCAACTTGAATGCCGTTAGAGCATTGATGCCTTTTGAAGGTTGGAAATCCTACTCCTACATTAGTTTCTTAACCACTTTGGATTTTAAGTGAATGTAACATCGCCATCTGACAGTCGTGAAATCGTCAACAAAGGCGAATGACAACATTTTGTAGCCATGCTCTGTCGTCAGCAAGGCAGATTCGGACAGATTGATGACACACATTTTTGTTTACAGTTTGCAAAGGTAGTATTCGACCTCTCCGCCACAACAGCGGAGAGGCCTGGTCGGTGGGGGCGATGACAGAGCTCAACAACCAGCAGATCAACCCCGCCCCGCCTCGCCTCGCCGCGTCGCGCCACGCGGCCAAGAAAGCGCGGAGGAAGGCCACGGCACGCTGCAGCGCCGCCGTTGTTAACGACGCTGGATGTGACATAATTCCAAAACACTTTCCTTCTTTACCTCGCGGCGCGGCGCCGCCGAGCGCCATCATAGACCATTGCATCGCCCCGAACGCAGCGGAGGTCACACGGCGGCGGCATGTCTGCTCCAGCTGCCACTCTCTGAGCCTTCTCAAGCCCTTATCGCACTCTAGGGCCCTTCTATCCCCTCACACCCTCATCGAGTTACGAGCCCAAATTCGAGCCCTGGCCGTGCGTGCCAACGGTCTGTGCGGCGGCGCACAACGTGCAAACGCGTCGCAATGCAAATCCAAGCGTACGACTGAAAAAATTCACGCACCAGAAGATGTGAAAACAACCATGCACACATTTTGGTACTGGCAAGTGGCCGCAAGTGGCCACCTTTCCAATTGTACGAATCACTCCTCGCTCACTTTCAAGTGTGTGACTATTGTATCGTACACCTGCATGTGAGTGCTTTTTTAGCCTACCGGGGTAAGCGACATTCTTACACTTGGATTTCTGGTGTGCACAGGTCGACTGTACTGTGCTCGTATTTTGGAAATTCTGATCGCATTTCTAGTGATTCACCCTCGAGATGGTCTGGACGGTCGAAAGCCCGCACGGGGGCGCCTCGTCCTGGACCGTCCTGGACGCTTGTCCTGGACGCCTCGGACCGGATGTTGTCCGTAGGACTGATGGCTTCCTCTCCGCCAGTGGGAGGGAGAGGAGAGGGGACCTGGGGGCGTTCTGTCGCAGTCGCTACTTCAGTGAAACGCCCCCACCCCACCCCCTCCTCCTACTCCCGGGCCGTCCTGGGGGAGCCAGAGAGGCTCCATCGGCTCCATCGGTACAAACACTGGCCGCCCGACCCGCTGACCCCCGCGTCCACCACGCCACTCCCGCTGCACCCACATCTCACACTTGTCGAAACCCTTTACTCACGGCCCGGAAGCACCAGGAAACAAAACTCCAGCGGAGTAGCGGAACGTACCTGCAACAGAAACAGACAGCCGTAAGACAAAGGAAAATAGACCGACGCGTTGCGTACCTCGGCGCGACAGAGCCACGTATCTGGGAGGGACAAGTGCATCGTTAGGGAGGGCGGCGCAGTCACGCTCACCTAACTGCACGCGGCTGGGGCGTTGGAAGAAATGTATCGAGGAGAGAGGGGGGCGGGGGCAGCCGGAGCCATCGACACATTTGTCACACGCGGCCTAGTAAATGTGTCTACACGATGATACTGCAATAAGTCACCAGTGACCACGACGCACAGCCCACCGCAAGGCGAAGGTCGGGTCGACGGCGAACGCTCTCCTGCTCTAACGCACGCCGCTTTTCGTGGGAACCTCGATACGAATCTTTGAGTCAGCCTGCTGGAGACCCCAGCTCGGTCACTGTAACGCTATTCACATTCACTTTCCTGCGAACAGGCAGTGCAGACTCACAACCACTTATCGCCGTGGCATAGCAAGGGCATCCGGAGCGGGAGGGACGGAGGGAGAGAGGGAGGGAAGGAGAGAGGGAGGGAGGGAGGGAAGGGGAGAGGAAGAGAGAGAGAGAAGGGGAGGGAGAGAGATATTTTGTGTCTATG
>NW_026267199.1:184275-185605 GCF_000697945.3 Frankliniella occidentalis
TTCCATTTACTATCTGGAAAAATTTGGATTTTAAAATATCTATAGAACTAAAGTTAACCCCCCACCGGTGGGCCCTTTTTAATTTCAAAAAAGGTTAACGCGAGCGCGTCATACTTGCAAATTACTAACCGCTCAAAGACACACAACAACAGTACTGACTCGGCACGGGAAGGCGAAGCACGACGAGATCGCCACGACAGTTGCGCCGCTAGGCGGGGCATTTAGTCGCATCACGACGAGTGCAGGTGGCGCCCCACAGCGCGCTGCAGCACCAACGTGACTAAAGTACACTGTGAGGCCGGAGGCCGGCAAGTGCTAGTGCAGGTTCTCCTAAGGATAGGCACTCGCAACGCATTGCATACCCTGGCGGCCGCCACACGGTGGCGCAGGGGAGCCGTATCTGGAAACCCACCTCTGTAGCTGCACGAGAGAGAGAGAGAGAGAGAGGGGGGGGGGGGGGAGGGAGAGGGGGCATTGACGCAGCGTGCGTACGGGTAATCACGGCTGCGGTCGCTAATCACTGACTCCTGCTTGTATGCCAAAGACTCGCAAAGAGTACTATCATTCCACACAGCCTCTCAAAGGTGTATCAAATATTGACACGTTACCAATAGTTTTTTGTTGTTTTTCTTTTTGACTAAAAGTGTACGTAGTTCAATCCAGTAAGTGTTAGGTGTTGTGCTCGAAATGAGTCAATTTTTTCTCTCCCAATCATAGCGAGGAGTTTTGGCGACTTTTAACTAAGAACTCCAATACGCCCAAATGTAGTGAGTTGAGCAAATTTTTGTCGCAATCAGGAAAGCGAGATTGTTGTGGTCAGTGGTCGCGCTCTGCTGCAAGCAAGATCTAACTCACCCAAAACACTTAGTTTGGTTATACCTCGTTTCAAAAGAAAATGTATATATTCTTCGCGTCCTATGCCTATCCAAGAGCAGAGAAAGGAGAGCGACAACGAGTCAAGCTTGAGAGCCTATCGCGGACAGGGACACAGCGACATGCGAAGAGCCTTCCTTAAACTCAGATGGAATACAGACACGCACGCCTCTTTACCTGGCACCCCCCTCCCCCCTTCTTTTCCAGTTCTCCTCTCTTTCAACCGTTAATTGCTAATTACACAAACAAAGATGCGTAAAGGCTTTATAAGAGCCGCACAGTACACAGCCAACACCCTCCCTCTCTCCCTATCTTTGACCGGTCTGACCCCCCCACAAACACACACACACAGAAACAAACACGATCTCCAGAACATCCCTATCTCCAATAGAATCAACGGAAGACGCAGCAGCACTATCGCCCAACCTAACACCCACTGCAAGTCAACCGGGGGGGG
>NW_026267199.1:185655-190187 GCF_000697945.3 Frankliniella occidentalis
GGGGGGGACCAACGAGCTGGAGAAAAGGAAACGCCTCATACCGGCCGCTGAGGGAAGAAAACTAGCGTTTAAAGAGGGCTCTTGGTTCACTGATATGATGACATGACGCCGCTGATCTCCGGAGACAATCTCCAGCCGTCGCACATTATGCGCGCTTCGTTACAAAACTATATTCCAGGCACGCTGGCGCTACAATGTATTCGCCAATAAAGCCGAGGGGTGAGCAGGTTGGGTTGTGTCATCACCTCAAACACGGGTCGTTCAACGAGACCCTAGTCGACCCCAGGCCCCTTCCCCTTCACGTTGTGTGTCTGTGTGTGAGTGTGTGTGTGATGACACCGTAGGGCCCCCCAGCACGTGACCTCGCTTGACCCGAGCCTGCAGCCGCCTGCAGCAGCCTGCAACCTCCAGGAGTACGGCGTTGATGAGGCGGACACGACGCAGTAGTTAGCGCTTATCGCAGGCACGCGGGCGGCGGCGGCGGCTTTCGCGAGGCCTGGGCCTGGCGCTGGGCTGGTCGCTACACTGCAGCCCGGCCTGGGGGCCAGCGCAGCCCCCTGCTGAGACACCAGTCGCCGCGAGTGAAAGGCCAAAAAGTTGTCAAACCCCCAGAAGGCTTCGACTGTAGAAGTGATTCCAATCATGATAAGAACCCCCTGCAGCAAAAGCAGCATCATTATTATTAAGGAGATGGCGATTCCCGATATTATGTATTGCCTCCAGAAAACTACCGAGAAGTGACATAACTGGAATAAAACAGACGGCATGGCCCCTCCCAGCACGCAAGCGGCGGCGCACACCATCACGTGACAAACGCTTTGTCACTGCAGAGGCTCTTTTTTATCGCGAACAAGCCGCGGAAAAAATACACTGTGAAAATTCTTTCGAACTAAAAAAAGTGAGCCTTCATTCTAGTACAACGAAACCGGAATGAAGTACGCTGAAAACAAAAGTGTGCAACCGGCATGCACATGATAGAGTGGTCAATGCCATGGTGCACATTTAATTGCACGGAAAAAAGACTGTCGCAGTGACCGACCTCTGTTCGATAGGCTTGGGTCGATAACTGCAATCGAAATTCCGATGATTACAACCAGAAGTTGGCTCCACGATCGAATACCAAACCACAAAGCACCCCTTAGTTGTCGTGGTAAAGTATTTGATCGTGGCAACAAACTAATGGTTGTTAGCATAAGATTTTCGATCTCAGCTATCGACTCAAATCTATCGAACAGAGGTTGGTCACTGCGACCCAGTCTTTTTTTTCCGAACTGGAAATGTTATTAATAACAAGTGTTCAACAATAAATTCTAATACTTGTGTCCAAAGCTATATGGCCAACCCTACAGTCTAACACTTTGTTTTCAGTGTAGCTCCAACTTCGTGAAGAAAGGGTAAATTACAGCACCCCACAAGCGCGTCTGTCACATCCTCAACTCATTTTCACTTTCACCAAAAACAAGGAAACGACAACACAACTAGCACATCAGTTTCTTTTTTTTTAAGCCCCCTTTTAACGCCGTTTTGGCGGCGCATGCAGAACCGTCGTAAAAGTGGACCGTGTTGAGGAGGCCCAAACTCGATTTCCTCTGATGAGGTGCCCTGGCCGGCGGCAGCCTGGCCTGCTCACACAAAACATTTCCATAACGCCTGCCCGCCGGACGGTCCAGCCGATACTCTCACTTTTGCCCCGGCAGGGCCGGCCGGCTCCACGGTGTCCGGCCCCCAAAACCCTCAAACGACAGCACGGCAGCACAGCCGTTGCACAACGCGGGCCCTTCAGATGTACTCCAACTTATTGATAATCACCAGCCGAGGACGCGCCAACTGGCTGCGACACGGCGCATCAGTGCCGGACCCACCCTCCCCCAGGCCCGCAAGCAGCTGGGCTGCTAACTGCGAACGCAAAGGCTTCAGGAGGTGGCAAGCATCCCTTCCGTTTAGTTGTAAAGAGAGCTGTACCAACGTCAACGGCTTAACCAAGCCAGATATAGAAAGCGGTGACTTTCAATTTAGATAGAGGTGGAAGCAAAATTTAGCCACCCCGTAAATTTGATCTGGCTCTTGTGGGCATGCTGAAGAAAGGTATTGTAACTGAAGCGACATCATCAATTAGTCAAACTGAACTTCAAATATCATTTAAAATTTGTCAACCTTGACGGATAAAGTAAAACAAAATGGGTAAAGTTCCATCCGGCTTTTATCTAGATCGAAGTTTTTAACTATTTAAAAATAATAGTACAAAGCAGCAAAATCTCATCATTTCATAACGGCGTGTTAGCTTGGAAGATTAATTACACAAGCTTCCTTTCAAACCAGCCGATGTTTTGCTAGACACACTTAAGGTCTGGCACAAGGCACGCAGTCGCTCCTTTGCTTTTCCTGTGCAACCGACAACGCAGGGCTGCATGTCGGAAGACGCGTTTCTTGTGCAGGGGAGTTTGATGGACAACCGGGGCTTTATAAGAAGCAAGCAGGAGGTTAGATGAGTCGAGAGGAGGTCAGGAGAGTGTCCGCTCAGATAAGCATCTCCAACATGTTGCGCCCCCCTCTTCCCTCCCCCACACTCTCTCGTGGCGCCTGCTGCTGCTGATTGCTTCCCAATCAATAATCGATTTCGATTTGAACCACTCGGCCGATGCCCCTTCCGCGCCACAGCGGTGTGCCTCGTGGTCAGCCTTATAAATGCTTACAAATAAATAAAAACGTTCAAGTCATGTCTCTGACATCGAAATCGAGCTGATGTTCTTCAGGTTACGCGTCCGCACGTTCTTCCAAAGTCTACCCACTGAGTGGGTCATGCTTAAAAAATTGACATTGTGCATTGATATGAAATGTAACTCTCACGAATGAAAAAACTATATGGGAATCAGGAAACTGTAAAATTCGATTCAGAAAGGGTCTAAGGAGTGAGCATGTGACATCTAGAAATGTTCGTCAGGCAAGCGTTGTACCATCCCAAAAATGTGCATCCAATTGCCACTCTTTACTATTTCACATTTAAAACAACAGTGTGCAACAGGAATCACGAACATGGTAAGAGTTCAACTTTACTGTTGACCACTTGAGTATTGAAATATCCAGTCAATCACTCGACAGTGATGAGCACTTCGATGCGAACGCCAGTTGCATCAGTGATATTCGACAAATATAAGTAACCAAAAACATCACATGGCGTTAAATATTTCAGTCTGCTAGCTCAACACTGACATGATGTCAACGTGGTCAACTCGTTTTACACTGTTTCGTGCCATTGCACACGTATCTCGCACTTTTGTCGGCCAGTTCTTGGTTGACAGCTCGCTCCCCGTTCGTCCGCGTGCCTGTGGTCGCGGGGGTCTTTGTGTCGCACCCCGCGGCACCGTGGTAGACACTCACATAGCCACACATTGCCCTGCGGCCCGTTGTGCAGGAGGTGCACGTTGAAGTCGAGGCCGGCGAGGTCCTTGCGCAGGCTGGCGCTGTCCATGCTCAGGACCCTGACGGGCAGCAGGAACAGCTGGTCGAGGTCTATGTGCTCCAGGCCCGGGTCAGGGTGGCCGACGACGTGCTGCTGCTGGCCCGGCCCCGAGGCCCTGGCCGCCGTCAGCATCCTGCCGGCTCCTGCTCCACAACACTACCGCGGCGCTCACTCCCGACGGGGCGGCGGACAGCTCGCGCGGCAGAGCGACCAACACGCGGCGCGGGCTGAGCTGCCTCGCGCACCGGCCTGCGACTGACTGACTCACCCGCTGTGCCCCGCCGCGCCCCGCACCGCGCCGCCCGCCCGCGGCCCAGTCCGGCCGGGAGGGGGGGCAGAGCTACTGCACCGCACGGCCAGCCGCACGGCCCGCCGGGCGCATTCCAAGGGTTAGGCCCCTCTGCCCGGAGCCTCCGGCGGCCGCGCGTTGACGTCCCGGGGCTTTTGTCCAGGACGGCGCACGCCACGGCTCCTGGAGGACGATCCATCTTCAACAGCTGTAGCTATGCAACGCTCTGATCGCGCTCTGCGGGCACGCAACTGCTAGCTGCTAGAGGCGTTTGTGACCCGAAGTTGAATAAACTGTCGCACCGAAGTACGCAGCCGCTCAACACTAACCCCCTATGCAAGTGCAACAACGAGTTTAACACCGGCTAAATCGTTGGCAAGGTCGTTCTTCGCACATAAGTGTCTAAGTGTCTCTCCTGTCTGGTCTAATACAACAATGAAGTGTTTGAGCAAAAGTCAGAGAAGCAAAGAGTACTTAGTCCAACTTCGATAAGTCCACACACAAGTGCCGTGACAAAAAATGTAAATATTATTGGCATTTCATCCCTTGCACACTTGACTTTACGGTGGATATTTTTCTTTCGGATTGTGTTGTTTCGTCGAGGAAACTCGTCCCACCCCAGCATGGGACTCGGCCTTGAACGAACGCCTCCAAAAGTGAAATTTGAGGTGTCGTATGGAGCGTGGGCGGGCTGGTATGGCACCGGCGTCGGTACCGGGGCCGGGGAGGCCTCTAGGTACCGCTGCACAGCGGGGCCGGGCCAGGGCGGCGGGAGCAGGGGGG
>NW_026267199.1:201042-201928 GCF_000697945.3 Frankliniella occidentalis
AGCAGGAGGGCGAGCAGGAGGGCGAGCGCCCGGCGGGTAGGCAGTGCCGGCGAGCACCAGGGCGCGGCGGGCCCGCCTACCTGGCAGCAGCCGCCGGGCCACAGGCCACAGGTCGGTGCCGAGGCGCTGGCGGGGTGGCCCCGGGTGACGTCTTCCTCAGAGGAAGAGAGATAACCCGGATGCAAGTGTGACCGGCGCCCTCCCCCGGCTGGTTATATTTTGGTGACGGTCTGTTTTCGGGCGCCGTCGCCTCGCCCTACAAAGGAGGCGGGCGTCATCAGCGACGTCGAGGTTCGGGGGGCCGCGACGTACTGCCGACCGAGCGGAGAGATAAAGTCCCCCGGGGCGGCGGTAGTGGGACTCGTGCGCCGCATTCATCTAGATCTGGCCTCTAGACGCCTTCCTCCCTCCGCCCCCGCCCCTCTCACGTCGTGCTCGTTCAATTAACACGGCGGCCGTCACCATAGCCGCGCTCGCTACACCACAGACAGCTTTACTCGTTCCTTTTCTGTTCATCCGTCCGTCACAAAGTCTCCTTCTATTTTTTTCTTTCCCCTTTTTAATCTCGCACGATCCTGTCGCAAGGTATCAAAGTACAGCGTGACGCGCGCCGGCGCTGCTGCAGGCAGCGGCTGCAGCAGCGCCGGCTGCGGGGGGCCGGGGCGTTGCATGCTGCACTGGCCAAAGCACTGGCCGGCCGATATCCGAGGACTCCGTTACGTCATGTCGGACATGATCCTGGGGGATCGATGTGGTGTGGGCGGGGCGGGGCGGCCGGGCAAGGCGTTGGCATGCTGCCGCGATCACTGACAGCAAAAACCGCAACGTGCTCCGTCCCGTCGGCACCGCAGGGCGGCAAATGCTTTCGGGGTTGAACCGATGTCAG
>NW_026267199.1:206188-206754 GCF_000697945.3 Frankliniella occidentalis
CCCGCCCTCCATTCTTTTACCCTCAAGCACAAACCACTAAAGTTGATGTTGCACACCCCCTCCGTGGGCTCTTTCGTAGACGAAGGTCGTTCGGGCGGGGCGTGGTTGAGCGTGTCGGGGCAGGGCGGAGCAGGGCGGGACGGGCGCCGCGTGCTGCCGGTTGCATAACTGCCGGGAGCGCCCCGAGCTGCCCCCAGACACGCGAATAAGTCGCGAACGCGAAGTCGAGGCTAAAACCAACTCTCTGCTCGGCGCGGTGCGGTGCGGCACTGGGTGACGTCACCCACGCCGATCAATGGCCCGGGGCCCGGGGGCCGCCGCGAGGGTCCTGGAGGGGGTCCTGGAGGGGCGCCGCCGAGTATGGGTACCGTCCAGCGCGACCTGCTCGGAGAGCCCGCGGCCCTGAGCCCGCCGCCGCTGGAGCCGCCGCCGGAGCCAGCCGGCCGGAGTGTCCAGGGCCGCCGTGTGAGTGCCCGAGTCAAAGAAAAGGTCTGTGAAAAATTTGCAGGTCGTCGGTGACGTGCTTCATTTATCAAATCAGGTGCAAATGTTTGGCAGACAACTCC
>NW_026267199.1:207279-209959 GCF_000697945.3 Frankliniella occidentalis
CGATGGTTTAGCCATGGTTTCGCACGCCCGTACCCCCGCAGACACTCCTCAAACCATCCGCGGTTCGTTTTCAGACAATCCGCAGACTAAATGGTCTGCGGTTTGTCTGCGGGTGGTCTATGAGTGGTTTGCCAATGAGCAGCGATTTGTCTGCAAAGTGTCTGCATCTTATCGGGGAGTTGTCTGCCAAACATTTGCACCTGATTTGATAAATGAAGCACGTCACCGACGACCTGCAAATTTTTCAAAGACCTTTTCTTTGACTCGGGTGATTGGGGGGAGGGGGGGGGCGGCGCTGACTCACCCAGCCCAGTGGGGCTCCAGCGGGGGCAGGGGGGAGGCGCCGCCAGCTGGAGCAGACTGAGGAGCCTTTCAGCAGCAGCACACCACGCAAATTCGCACCCCATCGCCTCTGGGTGGATCCCCGGTGGTTCTTGCTCCAATTCAGGTGGGCTTAACTCACGGCGTCACGTGACGGCGGCGCGGGGCGTGTAAAAGCCCCCCCCCCCTCCCCCCCGCAGGTGAGTCGGGCCAGGCGGGCCCCACCCAAAACAGGCCGCGCCCAGACCAGGGCGTGCCCAGGCGTGCCTCCGGACGATCACCCACCGGTGGAGGTGCGGTGGGCAGCGCGGACGAGCGGCCGGGGCATGCACAGACCATGAGAGGAGGGCGCCCTGGAGACTTAGTTTCAGCCTAGCGGGAGCGCTCCTGGAGGTCTAGGGGTGGACTCAAAATGGTGAAAATGAGGGAGCATCGGATCCAGCCGTCGACGACAGCCGGGCTTTCGTTTTCCCCGGACATCCAATTAGGGATCATCCAGAAAGTACGTCCGTCATTCGCCGTTACGAACCCTCCAAATTAAGGCAATGCAAGCTCTCATGGCGCCTGATAGGTAGGCACAATCTTGCATGCAGTGCATGCGTGTATTGCGGGGTGGCCTACCCCGAGTTTTGCAGGTGCATAGTTTCTGTAATTTGGAGGATGATTTTGAGAGAAACGGACGTACTTTCTGCGAGGGGGAAATCACTAGGGTTCGTAGCGTACGGACTATTTCGTAGTATTTCTCCTGCCTTCTAATACCAGGTGGGGTGGAGCAGTAATTCTTTTTAAATCCCTTCTGAAAAATAAAACTGCCCTGCAGGAATGTGTCATTGCTGAGGACTTAGATGTAGACAAAACTGTAAGAACTCTTGTTTTGAACAACAAATTCTGGTTAAGAGTGAAAACTGTAACTGAGCTACTAACTGCTATTCAGGTTTCCATCACACTTATAGAGAGCAATAATGCATTATTGTCGGATGTTTACTATCTACAGAAGAAATTTAGTGAATGTGTTGTGTCTAATTTGACAAGTATGAGGCTTAGCTTAAGAGAAAAAAACTATGTAAAAGAGCTTCTGCAAGAGAGAAAAACCTTCACCATTGCGCCCATTCACCTGGCAGCTTACATGCTAGACCCTAGGTTCAGAGGAGAAGGGTTAGACGATGAAGAAATCATCAAGGCGATTAGTTTTATCTCTACAGAATCAGAGCGGCTTGGTATAGACCTCGGAGAGGCAATTGCCAACCTCGGTAATTTTCGCTCAAAGGCAGCCTTTTTTGCCATGCCATCATTATGGAAGGCCGCCGAAACCCTACACCCAGCAACCTGGTGGTCTGGTCTGTGTGCAAACCAACCTTTAGCCAAACTTGCGGCAAATTTACTGTCGCTGCCACCGTCCACAGCAGATGTCGAGCGAGGCTGGTCAAATTATGGATTTGTGCACAACAAGACTAGAAACAGACTAACAAATGATAGAACAGCGAAGTTAGTGACTGTAAGAGCAGGCCTGACTGCTGCACTTCCCAAAGACGAAAGCAGTCGCAAACCACTTCCTGTAAAAATATTGGACCAGTACCTACAAGATGGTGACCGGCGAGAAGAGAGGGGGGACGGTGACACCGGGGAAGTCAGCGAGAGTGACGACGACGGACTTTCGGAGGAAGAGGTAGATGACGATTGGACGTTCGACGGAGACGGGGCTATCACCGATTCCGACAGTGAGGGTGAGGCAGAGGAAAGAGAAATGGCAACCGCTGAACCTGGTCCTGATACTTCAGGCGCTACAGTAACAGCCACGGCCACGGTCCCGCCCCCGGAACAGGCCCAGCCTACTCAACAACCGCGAGTGACGCGAGCAACAGCAGCGCCGAGAGGAACCTCATCGACCAGCAGCACTAGATCAAGCAAACGTCATCGCAATAAGTAGCTCATCGACAATAATGTGCAATAAATGGTAACTGAACTGGAACTGAACTGACAATACAATGACCACTCTAAATAAATGACTTGACTTTCATTGTAATGATTAAAAGTAAAATAATGTTAATATTTCTCAATGAATAATAATTTTATTTTGTTCCAAGCATTAAGAAATAAGTGTTTTCTGCTTCTAATACCCTTCTCCTTCACATTGACGTTAAATTCTAATTTTAAATGGGCTTCAGAGTGATAATTACCAATTTTTCCAATTTTTCCGGTAAATTACCAATTTTTCCGTAATTTACCGTAACAATGATTGTTACCGGTAATTTCGCAACCCTACTCCTACCATTTCGGTTATTTCTCCTGCCATTTCGGCTATTTCCCGCCTATTTCGGATTATTTCAGGCTATTTCGCGCTATTTCGGAGTATTTCAGG
>NW_026267199.1:210009-217165 GCF_000697945.3 Frankliniella occidentalis
GGAGGAACTTTCGCCTCAGCTAGTCACATTATTCGTGGAAGGAAATGGGTATTGATCGGTGGAAAACTGGCCAGCCCGTCCCCTTTTTATTGTGGTGCGCGCAAGTCGCTTTGGTCGAGCGGCTGCGGCCCGACGGCGGGCCGGCTCTCCCCCGCGCTGTAGAGAATGTTCTGTAAAACCTGCCGGTAACCTACCTACCCAGCCGCCTGGGCCTGCTCGCCCGCAGCCATTAAGGACCGTGGAATCCAGAACGGGCCAGGTCCTGGAGGATGTGCAGAGGAGGAAGCCATTGGAGGATGCCCGAAATGGACTCGCGTACGAAAATTGCAGTTTTTCACCTGGAATACCGGTAGGGCAAGCGAACCTTGGACGGCCATTACGAGTGTACGTAGACCGTGCGCCGTGCGCCGGGAGTCTGAGAGCAATGAGACGTCCGCTATGATTACAGTGTACGCGCGTGGCGTGTCTTTTGGATTTTGCACTATTTCGTATTATTGCAGATTTGTTTCGAACTATTTCAGTATTTTTCAAAGGTTACGCGAATATTTCGCCTCCATTTTCGCTCGCAATTATTTCCCGCGCAGTAGTGCGACCTATTTCGCAACTGAATTCCCCTTCGGCTAGGCAAATCCGCCCGCACTGGCGCGTGCAAAGAAACACCCGGTCTGCTATCTTCATTGGCTGAGCGAGAGCGAAGCTCATTACTCCACTGTCCGAAACATTTTGTAGAATTTATACTGATGCATCGATTATCGATTGGCGTTTGGGGCGTTTATTGGATACCCTCTAGTGGATTTCCGAGGCCTCTGATTGGCTGATTTCTAACTAGACAACCGATACAAGCATATGTTTGTACTTTCTCAAAAGGTAACTCGACAAATCAGAAGAAGCTCACTACGAGCTGAAATCAGAGATCCATGGGTCAAGACTCTGGCACGAAATCTGTCCAAATCGGAACTAGCCAAACACCCGAACAGCTGCTCAGGTTCCGTCGCTTCGATTTTGAATTGATTGGTCCTCGACTGTTACTGTGGGAATGTTGGGATGTTGCGGGCGCCGGGGGATCACCCCTGATCATTACCTGTTAACTCATCTCGGGTGTCAGTGCCGCAGGCCTCGCTACATGTGCGCCAAGCGCGTCGCAGTCTAAGTGCGTTTCATAAGATATAGCGAAGCCTGGTACGCGAGACGTGGTCTGGCCTGGCACACATAGGTAGTCATAATTAAAGCGAATGTCGCATCGCATTCCGTGGTGCTAAGCAAATGTCCTTAAGGGGAAAACGAAGCTAGTGTTGTAAATCATCGTAAACCATGCTTTATTTACTTTTGCATCCATGCCCGCCTGTAAAAACAAACGCGACCAAATGCTGGCGTAGAACCCAAACAAACACAAGCGGCATTAAATTATTAATCCTCGTTGCATAACGCGCCGCAGGCGCCGCGCGTAAACCCCGAGGTGGATGCAACAACACGTCGGCAACGGACGGGGATGAAAAATTGCGAGCAACACGTTGGAAATATATATACGGGGCCTGCCGCCGTTGCTCGCGAGAGAAAGCTCAAGGAGCGTCCAGAACAACAAACGGATACAGTCCGGCGCGCCGCCTGTCGCCGCGAGGCGCGCTCAGTCCAGCCGCGTCCAGATAACGTGAGGGAGTTCGAAGTTTTGAACCCGCGGCTCATGAGCGGGCTCAGCAAACAGGTGGGGCTTTGACGAGGCATTTGCTACTGAAACGATTTAGAGAGGGCACTCAAAACGGTTCGGCTCAAGACTGATCAATTTCCAGGTTCCACAACTTTGTGAGTAGGAAATTAGAGATACTAAATATTGAGCTCTTTCTTATTCCAGTAAAATCAAAGTATTGTGAGATCCTAACTGTCAATTTTTGTGGCCATCGTAGAGGAAACGCACGTCCGGATGACGGGGACCTCCTTGAGACGGCTGGATTGCATTGGGCCAATGAATAAGCCTGCGATGAGCGCGACTGCGCGCAGTTCAATTTTAAAAAGGGTTACGCGACTGCTTGTTTGTGTGTTTGGTCCGAAAACTTTGAGCATTCGCTCAACTCTGAGGGAGATAGCGGCTAGTGGAACAGTGCAGATCTGTCTCTCTCGATCCGGATCGCACACCAATCGAGCTGTCGGGCACGTGCGCACCCTACGGATGGAGGCAAGAAACAAGAAACATAGGGAGCGTTGCAAAGCTGTGGAAACCCACGTGGCAGGTTAACTACCCCCCCCCCCCTCCTTTTCCAGCACAAGACGCGATTGGGACATGTTTAGAGTCGCCAGCGATATGGAAAAAATGAGATCTGCAGTAACCAGGCAGCATAGCAAGCGCGGAGCCTCGGCCAGAGCGGGCTTCGGAAGATATTTATTTAATTAACGATGTAGCAAGTACGCGCGGCAGTGCGTGCAGGCGGGGCGGGGCGAGGCGGGGTAACGAGGAACGCCCTCCCAGAAGGAGAACTACTCTTCCACGCACTAGCCGCGCCGATACCAACCACCACCCAAGGGGAACAAGCCTGGAACAAGCCTACCCCCATTCACACATCGACAGGTCGGCGGCGCGGCGTAGCGTGGCGTAGCGTGGCGCAGCGGCCCGTCTCAGTTCGGTTCCCAAAGCAGCCTCAGCCTAGCCACGCGGGGCGGGGCGGGGCACATCGGCCATCTCAGTTCAAAACTACACGCACTGCCTACTTGCAGGCCTGTCATTCGGCGGCTAAACGAAGGGAAACCATTGGGGCACAAGTAATACACTGCTAACCAATCCAAAACAAATCAAACAAAACCAATACACACAATGCTGCTTGCAAGCACACACAAAGGGGAGTGTACCGGGTGATTCAGAGAAGACGCAGGTGCAGGCGGGTTTGCCAACCCTCTCTCCCGTAAGGCGCCATGGCCCCTTGCGGGTACGCAAGCCCGCCCGCACCTTGCGTCTTCTCTGAATCACCCGGTACTTGCCATAGTACACACAAGGAAGCGTGCACTGGGAGTATCGTATCAGAGCGGACGCAGCAGCAAGCAGCAGTGTTGCGGGATTGCATACCCTATCTCGCCTTACAGGCGGAGGGAGTAGAAAAACGATGCAAACCCATACAACTCTGCAGCGTCTGCTCTGATGCACCCGGTACCTTACCTATGGTAGGCACACACTTCCTTGTGTGTGCGAAGTACACTGTTGGGTGTGCTAGAACCGGCTAGGACGTTGAAATGAGCACGTCAGCTTCGGTCTATCAGAGCACTGAGCTTCCCTGCTTTCCACGCAAAGGCTTATGGTGAATTTCGCGGTAGAATGTTGTGCAGTGTATTATCACTACACGTAACTGCAGTAGTGCGTGTTGATGACCAGGGCTTACGGCCACGAGCACGTATGCCAAAGCGACATAAAATATTACGACGGTGCAACCGACAACCACGGAAATGGGGAAGGAAGGGACAAAACGGTCGTGACCCAGAAAGACGCGCATCTCCCGCTCCAGCAGCAGTCATCAGCCGAGGGGGTTATGTATCGCACACGTCCGAATAGGTTTTGGTACGTGCTCCAGGGGTGCCAACCCAGCCCGCCGTGACGCAACGGCCGCGAGTTGGGTTGGCACCATCGCCACTCTGGCCTTGCCCTTTGAGGTTTTGGCGCGGCGCAAAAATGTCATTACTGCCCTTTCGACGACATTCCGACTTCCCGCGCCGCGCCGCGGCATAACCATAGATGCTTTAGCTTTGGCCTCACAAAAGATTCAAAGGACGCAAACGGGGGAGGTGTTCACACTAAATAATGGGAAGGTACCATTTTGTCCCAAGAAAAGACGCAATTTCGTAATCATTCGCTTGATATAAATTCGTAACAGTTACAAAAGACAATTTGAACCAGCCCCGCAATACAAACCGCCCCGATAGGATAGTGCAATATGTCCCGAGGAAATGATATTCACATATTAGCGACAATTTTGGGGAAATAAAGAAAGTTATTTCCCATTCACAGGATTCCAGCGATGGGAACATTCCGCGGGCCAGCAAAGAGACCGTAATTCGTCTAGTAGAGCTGGTGTACTCTTTCTGGGTGTACGCGACGCGTAAGTAGCCGCACAGTCGATCTATCATTTAGGAAATTGAGCGACCAGCACTAAGGTTTCGTTGCGTCCTCGACAGTGGCCCAGTGCGGTTCTTCCAGCAGAGCCTCTACTACTCCACTGTCCCGCCCGCACTTCACGGCGTCCAGCCCGCATGGCGTCAAATAGTGGGCGTGGTAAGAAAGGAAAATAGGGGGGGGGGCAGCAGATTCCAGCTTTTCACTGAGCAACGACATTCAGTCCTAATGACGGTGAGAAACACTGTCACCACTCCCGCAGCATCCTCCTCCTCCTGATGAGCTCCCTCCCTCCCTCTCACTTCACCCTCATCTAAACTTTCGAGAGGCGGAGAGGAGGGGGAGGGGGGCTATAAATTGTGACGCGAAAAATGCGGACGCGGCGGACGCGGGACCATCAAGGTTTCGCCTGAAAACTGCGTTATTTCTCGATTTGTGGTGGAGGTGCCTTCTCTTTGTTGTGAGTGTAGGTACCTTTATTCGTACACAGTCAATAGCGCGGGGATGTGAAATTACTACTGCGCTTGGTAAAGGGGAGGTAGTGGTGGTGGTCCGGTTTGCGAAAGCTCGCATGGCACGGTACTACATGCAGACTCAACTTCACTTTACCATGCGCCAATTTTACACACTCCATAGTACTTGCGTCACGGAGGTCTTAAAGGCTTCAGAAGGCCTTCCCTCTCGCAAACAGAAGAAGGGTTATGAACGGCAAACTGCCGTGTCGTAAAATAAAAGCAAAAAAAGCGGTAGAACGCAAATTTTTTGTTCCTGTCGAAAGTGCTTTTTCTAATTTGCAAAGACTTTAAAGAATAATACTGGAGTCGAGCAGAACGGTTTACTTCCACTACCGCCGTGCGACAGGGGAGGGACAGCCGCGCAGAGGAAGTCACAGACAAAAAGGGGGAAAAAGGAGAAAAGCAGCCCAGAGACAAGAAAGGCGGAGGTGTAAAAACAATATATGTATCTGCTAACCAGGCTTCCAGTCTGCCAAGTCACTAATCAGGGCAGCGCAGCAGGAGGGGAAAGGGCGGGGGGAGCTACGGCGAGGCGGCGCGCGATTCCACTTCCGGCTGCCGGACGAGCAATCCGCACGGACGTAACGAGTCCATTTGATAACAAAACAGACACTGTAAAAACAACAATAGTAGGTTGTATACGGGAAAATTTTCCATGAAGCGAGTCGTAAAATTACAGTCTATAATTGTAAAGTTACAAGCCTTTACGTATCGACTTGGAATTCATTGACGAGCTGTCTGGCGTAAATATGCGAAATTCTGACGCTTCCCGTACCCCGAAAACCCCTTCAAGCATTGCAGTTCTGGGTGCAAGCGAAGAGGGCGATCCCTCAGGACCAGCCTTGATGCACCCTCACGGTACCCACGTTTTACAGAGTAAGGCTCAGGCAGCTCACAAGAGCTCACCTCGGCCTACAAGTGCGCGCAGCTCACAATACTAATTTTACTCTCCCTGCGCACCAACCACAGCTGTCGCGCTCAGCCGCCTGCACGGTGCTGCTCGACTTGGCGCCGCGAGGGAAGTCCCGACGTCATGGGTAGCAGAATACTGACCCTACCCAAGAGGGGGGGGGGGCGAGGCGCGGCACCCGGCCAACAGGGAAACTAAACGTTCAGGGCAGACAGCTCAGTACGTGCCGCGGTCAGGCAGGCGGCGCCGAGTCACGGAAAAGAACGATTCGCTGTTCAGTTTCACTAATAGCTAAATGAGAAATGGAAAATTATTTATCAATGTGGCTAAAGAAGTGTTAAGCTACGTAGATAAATGTTCAGTTACCACACCTAAATTTTTAACTAGATACCCAGATATTTTTTCTGGCATAGCTAAATATTGTGCCATGGCTTAATGTTGTGACATAGCTAAATTTTGTGACATATAGCTAAATTTTAAGCTGTTTATTAGTCAACCCCTATATAGCTATTGTTTATATGGTATATTTTTTCCTCCTGCAGGGTGTGTGTGTAGGGGCTTTAAGGCCCCTGGTGCGCGGGGTATCACCCAACCGGCGGCGTGCATGAGGTGGGTTACCGCGGGCCGTCACCGGCGGGACGGGCGCAGCGCCACAATGTGGGTCACACGCGCTTGAACACCGTCGTCCCGCACCAGAGCGACGGGGTGCGACGACCAGGCCGACAAAAAGGCGGCCGCCGTCGTCCATGACCGCACCGCCGCCAGGACGTCGACGCGGCATCGAGCAACAAAAGCGACCCCGCGGGCCGCATCGACTAGTGTGGCGGGCGACCCGCTGCAGCGTCGCGACGAAAATTGTAATGATAACAACTGGACGCGAGGGCGCGGGAGAGGAGAGGTGGGGGTGGCGGCGAGGGCCGGAGGGATCGATTAGCGCGACAACCCCCCCACCCCCTCCCCCCAACACACACACACACACACACACACACACGCGCACACACACACACACACACACACAGGTACACACGCTTTAAATGTCAATACGCCAGGCATCCATGCCCCCTCCCCCTCTGCTGCTGTACGACGGCTACCTACCTCCAGGGAATGCCAGCAGATAGCCTCGCAGCCGGCGACGCTGCCGCGTTCACCCGCAGCGCCGCTATCCCTCGCACCTGTCCCGCCGCTACCCCGCGGGGCCCGCCAGGCTGGAGGCGAGGGGTATCGCCGCCCACGGTCCGACGCGCCCGACACGTACTCCGCCGGCCAGGCCCAAATGATTTACGGGCCAGCGGGCTTTAACGCTAATCATAGAGAGGGGACCTCTGCGCGCCACTCTAGAACAAAAGCGGCGCGCGGCAGATGCGGGGCGGGTCGAGAGGGGGACGCACACGCCACGACGCGGAAGCCAGTCGCACGCCCCCGGTCGTGACATCCAGGGAGCCGGCTGGAATGTCGACCAGCGCAAGGAATGTCAACATTTGCGCAGGAATTCTGCGGCAGCGCCACGCTTTCGGGCCGCTTTCGGTAAAGGCGCGTCAATCCAGCGGCCGGTGGAACAAGCACGCAGCTGGAAGCAAAGGTATGGGGCGGCGCGGAAGGGCGGACGGGTTCGGAGGAGGAGGAGAAATGGAGAAGGCGGCA
>NW_026267199.1:221803-230549 GCF_000697945.3 Frankliniella occidentalis
GGGGGGTGGCGGTCCAGTGCTGAAATCTATCAGGGTGAGAGGCGAGTCACGTCCCGAGGCTGTGCTGTGTTGTACAGGGCAGGGCGGGGCGGGGCGAGGCGCCACAGGACCTACACTTTGTCGCGGGCGAGGCGGGGCTGTCCGAGGGGCCAGGGCAGAGGGACGGACGCGCGCAAGGTGCCACAGGCGCCGCTAATTACCCGCCACGTACGCAGCCCATACAGGCGGAGAGGGCGGGGCAGCCGAGCGAGACCGGCGAGGAGCCGGGCAGCGCCAGGCAAACAGAGAGAGAGAGCCCCTCATAGTTTATACACGAAAGAGTGCGCCCGGTACAGGGCCCAGAGCGACCCCAGGAGTAGCAACGCGACCACATACGCACACTCTTCTGCAGTTTGTAAAGAAAATGGTAACGCCATATGTCGTCTCGCAGTAGCAGCAAGGTCCAATTGATGGCCACAGAAACGAGGCGGTAAGGCTCGACACAAGGCTGGACACAATCACACGCGTGCATACCTGGGACAGGCTGGCCGTAAAATCGGTGCAAGGGCGGCCGACGAGGAGCACGAGGGGATCGCGAATGTAGTCCGGGACCTCGCCGTCGTCGCGGGGCGGAGGGTGACGCGACGCAGTGTGGCCTGATGACTGCCGCCGAGCTGACGCACTACGACGCAGCCGGCCGCGGGCGGGAGGGGCGGGCGACCCCCGGCGCGGACTGACTCACCCGGCGAGCGCGGCGGCCGCGGCGGCGACGACCCCTTCAGCCACAGAGGGTCACACGTGCGGCCACACGTGGTCACGCGGGGAGGTCACGAGGGGTCGCGAGCGCCCAGACCTCAGCACGGCTCTGCTCTCCGCCCCCAACTGGAGTGCGGCCGCGGCTCGGCTCTGCTGCTGCTGCTTGTCGGCGAGGTGTGACGGCGGGCGGCGCGTCCGAGAGAGGTCTGCCGCCACCAGGAGCGTGACGGGTATAGTGCCGGAGGGCGCACGCTAGCGCGCTCCGCTCGCACGCAGCCCCGGTGCGCTATGGCGGGGGTGTGCGTGTGCACCGCGGCGTGCACGCCTGGCTGCCCGCGCGGCGCGGCGCAGCGCGGCCACTGACCATCAGCCTGATCACCGCCGCAGCGCCACGGTGCGGTGTCTCCCACCTGACCCGGAGCAACAGCCCCCCGCCCTGCACAACAACCCCCCGGGCACGCTCAGCACGCCAGCCCTGCGGCCCCGTCGACGACGACGACGAAGCGCCGTTGGTGCCGGTCGGTTCAAACTGTTTCCCCCTCAGCCTCCGCGGCGCCGTGCCCGCCGTGCCCACCCCGCCTCCTATAAATAGAGAGGCACGCGGAGGGCCGCGTTAACACGAAAGGCAATCGTCGCCGCCGGCGAACAGAGGCAGCCGCTGTGAGGAGACACCTGCGCGCCAGCAGCCAGCGCGCCCCTCACAACCCCCGAGCAGAGCGCACAGAGCGGGCGGCGCACAGGTGCTGCAGGGACACACGGCCACTCTGTGCCACTCTGTGCCCCCCACACCGCGCGGGAGAACGAGGACCCGCGGGGAGGACATCCGGTTGACAGAGAGATAATTGCGCGCGATAACAACCCGCGGTTTGAGAAAGGGGGGAATGCGCTCGCGAACAGTAGGCGCCTGGTCCTGGCGGCGCCCACAGCGACTGTCCGCGCGGGCCGCGTGAGCCGCCGCGACCGGAAGTGGGTCGGGAGGGACGGCTCCGCGGCGGCTCGCGGCTGGCCAGCAGCTGTTGTCTTGCCGACGACGCGCCGCGGCTGCAGTCGGGACGGACAGCGAGCTGCACAGGACCTCAGGAGGGCGAGGGACGGGGGTCTAGTTCACTGCCAGCTAAATCCATCCCAACCTCCCAACGCGGGCGCAAGGCACGGCGCGCGGGGGCGGGGCGGGAGGAGGGGGGCGTCTCGGCCACGCACCGAAACATTGTACACTGAAGCCAAACGTCCCGACAAGCGTTCAGATGGGGAAGCGTTGAACGGTTCGCAGACAGCAGTGTGACTTGCTCGACGGCGATGTTGTGGGGTGGGCGGCAGGGGTAGGTGGGGCGGGCTGGGTAGCCGGCGGGCGGGGCCCACAGCACCACACACCACACGGGGAACACAACATGCGTTCAAAGTGCAGCGAGTGGCACCTCATTTCTCTGCAGCGCATTTACGCCGGCTAGAGGAGCGGCGCAGAGGGGCTCCCTCCTCCTCCTCTCTCCTCGCCCCCTTCCCCCTTTTTCTCGGCCAGGGCGCTCTCTCGCATGCATAGCCTGCACAGCCTCACTTGGTTTTCATTTTGGCCGAAAGCACGTAGACCGCCCCGCCTGCTCCACTCGGCGCCCACGAGCCCCAGGTGCATCCAACGGTCCAGACATACGCTTCAATCAGCCAGGAGGTCCTCTCACTTACATTGCTGCCACATCTCTGCAAATCCCAGTTATTTTGTAATTATGGTCATCCGTCTCTGGTTCTGCATTAATATTTTTGTACTTACAGGAATTGATTATTGCGTACCTTCCGGAAAGTAACTTTAGAAGTAAAGTAAAGTTTAGAAATAAATGTAAGGCTCTTTTCAATAGTAGGTGGTGGGGTTTATTGGTACACTTAAAATTAATTTGTACTCAAAAAAGATTTTTGTAGATTTCAAGTTTACTTTGCACCACTGTATAAATTAGATTAGTATACATAATGTTAACATTATGTTGCACTGTCACTTTTATGAACAGACTGGAGAAAATTAGTGGAAGGTTCACAAAACCTTCTGAAACGATGATTCAAAAGAAACTGTTTGGGGACATATGTTTCAAGAACTTTTGTGAGCATTTGGTAATACGGACTATAAAAAGTAATAATATTAATATCAACAAAGCAAATAAAATATCACAATCAACAAGAAATGTTATGGATTTCTTTGATGCACTTAAATGAACTTTGTAAGGTAGGAGAAACTACCATGTGAGTTGAGAAAACAGCAGTGACAAAAACTACACAAAACTGAGAGCAATGACACAACAACAATAATACACTTCTTGGCGACTCAAACTCAAAAATTGTGACACACCTCACTTTGGTGCAAGTAAGCTTGAAACAATGGCAACAACATAGAAAAGGGAGGGTGTGAAGAGGAGAATACAGCTGCCACTGTTCTGGAGGACTCAACATTAATAGGCCAAGAGTACAGTGTACTTACTTGCACACTCAGGCCCCAGGAGGGCCCATGACTGCTGGTCTTCTGCTTGTTCATGACCCTCACAAAAGACTTGCCACGCCGAGTGACGCACCATAGGGACAAGGCAGGGGAAATTTTCTAAAAATTTGACAGTGGAATCCGAATCCCTGGTCATTGTCAGAGTGCAACGAGTTAACCGAATGATAAAGGCCCGGGGGCTAAAACCGTGTGTGGACTAGGCGAGACCCGTCAGCCCAGGCCAGAGGGCCTGACCCCTGCCCTCGGCGGCCGCGTCCCGCGGGGCGGGGCCGCGGGGCCGTCAGAGGGCCTGAATGACGCGCACTGCGACCACAAATATTTTTTACCAAGGAAATTGTCGCGGGTTTTACCTGTATTTTCCGGTGTCTCAGCAACGGGATCCCTGACGTCGGCCATCTTAGCACCAGTCACTGAGGACTCTGGGTAAAAAACAACAAGGAGAAGAAGAAGTTGAACAACCGAGCATCGCGGCGTCGTCGTCGTCGTCGTCACCACAACAGCTGACCTGCTGCAGACGACATTCTCCCCCAGTTCCATCAGTTTCGACCCACCACTCCGACAAAATGACTGAAAACGAAGTGTACATTGTGTCTGCAGTACGCACTCCGATAGGTAAGTTTCTGTCAGGGCATGTGAATCTAACGCTATTTACTTATTTCCGTTAAAAACCATTATGGCCAGATATCGTAACCTCAACTTGCACCACATTTCATCAGATTTTCACGAATTTGTAAATGGAGAAGACCAGTTAAATTGTTTTATTATGTTCTAATCATGTGCTGCGCTTCCTTCAATCTCTATAAGTCGAGTAATCAGTTAGTATTTCGGTTATTGTACGCACCTAACCTAGCCCGGCGTCGTCTGGTGTAGTAAAATCCAGTAGAATATTTCCATAGTTTTCTTCTTACTTATATAGGTGATCCCATAAATGAAAATTAGTATGAATAAATCCATGCAAGATATCTAATTTCTAGGGATAGAAGTTTATGTCAAATGATGCACTGTTCTAGAAAAGATGTATCCCACTTTCAGCTGAAAGAGAAAGTTAACTTTCTCTTACATCATTTGTGTAAAGTGATAGCATGAATTTTGTTAGCTCTCCTTAAGAAAAAGTTGATTTTATCTTCAGATTTTCAAAGAATAATTTTACTTTAATATTTCAGGATCTTTCTTGGGACAGTTTGCAAGTCTTCCTGCCCATGAGCTGGGCAGTGTCGCAGTAAAAGAAGCAGTCGCAAGAGCAAATATATCACCAAATGATGTATCGGAGGTAATTTTGGGGCAAGCTCTCACTGCGGGGCAGGGCCAGAATCCCGCTCGGAACACCTCAATTAAAGCTGGGATCCCCATTGGAGTGCCAGCTCATGTCATCTCTATGCTCTGTGGATCAGGACTGAAGTATGTCTGTTTTACTGATCAAAAATGGAGCTTCATTTTATGAAAATGTATTTTTTTTAAATAAATACTTAATGATCCTTTTTAGAGCGGTAGCATCAGGGTATCAAGCCATCAGATGTGGGGACTCAAGCATTGTTGTAGTTGGCGGACAAGAATCAATGACCCGAGCCCCTCATGTGTGTAACCTAAGATCAGGCACTAAAATGGGTGATACGACATTCAAGGACAGCATGATTCTTGATGGACTGACTGATGTGTTTAATGATATCCACATGGGAATCACTGGTAAGAATTATTCTAAAAGCAACAACTGTCTGGAGATAGTTAATTTTTATAAAAGTTTAAGACGACATAGAAAATAATTTGAAACAAGCTATTACTTTTTAAAATAGTTCTTAACTAATTTTAATTATTGTCTCTTCCATTGTCTGAATATTTGTTGGCAGCTGAAAATTTGGTCTGCAAGTATAATATCTCCCGTGAAGATCAAGATTCATATGCATGTGAGTCACAAAATCGAGTACAAAAAGCAACTGAGGCTGGATTTTTCAAGGCTGAAATAACTCCAGTGACTGTAAAGGGTCCCGGCCGTAATTCTCAGCCAGTATCTATAACTGAAGATGAATTTCCTCAAAAGAATACTTCAGTGGAGTCATTGAAGAAATTGAGACCAGCATTTAAAAAAGTTTGTCAACAATTGAAGTTCTATATTTGATAGTTGAACATTGGAACCAGATTATCTATGCTATGAATTCACTATTTTATGTTTTTAGGATGGTACAGTGACAGCTGGAAATGCATCTGGAATTAATGATGGTGCAGCAGCACTTGTTCTGATGTCAAAGACAGAAGCTGTTAAACGAGGATCACCAGTATTAGCAAAAATAGTTGCCTATGCTCAAGCAGGAGTGGAACCAGAAATAATGGGCATAGGACCAGTGCCAGCTGTGGAGGCTGTGGTGAGAAATATGATCCATTTTAATGATAATTCTGACTACCTAAAACTTGTATCATCTCTGCAATTGATTTTAATACTAATGTATGTTTTTAAAATCTACTCATTCTAGCTCAAAAAGGCTGGATGGGGTAAAGAGGATGTAGATCTATGGGAACTAAATGAAGCGTTTGCTGCACAGAGTGTTTGTGTCCTCAGAGAGTTAAAACTTGATCCATCAAAAGTTAATATTCAGGGTGGAGCTATTTCACTGGGACACCCAATTGGAGCATCAGGTAGGAAACTGATAAGTACTGCAGACTCAAAATACCAAAACTACATACTTCTTTTATACATTTTCCTAACTCAACTTTGATTTATTTTCAGGGGCCCGTGTTCTTGTCACTTTGATTCATGCATTGAAGAGAACAGGTGGAAAAAAGGGTGTGGCTGCATTGTGTATTGGAGGAGGTATGGGGATAAGCATGGCTATTGAAATCGTGTAATTAGGAGTGTTTGGATTTTGCTCAAGAGAAAAATTCTGCATGTTAGTAATTTTCTCTCTTTCTTTTTGTGCAAATTTTTAACCGTATCCTATGAATTCTGAGCTGAAAACAAGTATTGATTATCACGTTTTAAGAGTATACATATCGATCTTTTATTGTTAAAAATATCCGTTTTTAATTGTTTTCATTTTTAACATGTTAGTTTCATATCATCCATATTTACTTTGACTGTTATGTGTATTGCGCTAAAGATAGTGCTATACCTAGTTAAATAAGATAGTTTTGTATTTTTAGATACTTTTTTCATCATCTCGCTAAGTAATATCAAAAACTACACCATCAAAAATAGCTATGGTTGAGGATGTTTTAAGGTAGTGGCAATATTGAGAAGGAAAAATATTTGTGTTAAGTCCAATGAAATGTGTGCCATATGTAAAGGCATGTATGTATTATTATAAACCATAAACCTACCTACGTTTCCAGTATTGAGATGGTGAATGTTACTCTGCTTGCCTTTAAGATTTGTGATTTGTTTACAATCATAAACATTGTTATTTTGTAGTATTTTATCAAGAATTTTATTGAAAATGGCAAATAGTACTGTTGTTAACTGTTTATTTACAGTGTTTAAAACATAAGGCTTATTCAGTCTTCCACTTTCCCCTTCATTGTGATAAATGTGATATTTTAAACCACTGTCTTGAACAAAATGATCTGTAGTACTGTATCTGATAACTGTAATGAACTAACATTGGTTTTAAATTTTAAAGGAAAATATATAACAACCATTTATAACTGAATATTTAAAAAGTCAATAAATATATTTATACACGAACCAGAAGCCTAGATAAGTGTTTTCAGTTTGAGCAGTTATTATGCCCTCAAAATCATGAATTTTATATCAACTGTGACACATTTTCCACAGCCA
Source organism: Frankliniella occidentalis (assembly GCF_000697945.3). Lineage (NCBI taxonomy): Eukaryota > Metazoa > Arthropoda > Insecta > Thysanoptera > Thripidae > Frankliniella > Frankliniella occidentalis. The sequence continues at coordinate 228,781 of NW_026267199.1, forward strand.
TCATTTCTTTTCCGTTTGTTTTGCTTTGATCCTTTGAACACGTGCAATGGTTTCTTGTTGTCTGCGCAATGTTGCAGCTCGAACTTTCTGTGGTTCTTGCCTTTTGATTGTTAAGCGGTCCAAGAATGTTTCAACAGCTTTGCGCATATTTACCTTTGTAGCGTATTAAAAGTTAGAAAGTATCAGTCGGATTTATCAGGGGCGAGGTATGTCAATAATTCTTACCTGAGGTGGGATATGGACATATCTTAGGTTTCTCTTGTGTACAAAAAAGTACTCAAAGATATGAGCTTTACCACTAGCATCTCTAAATAAGACATGTTTCATCTCTATGTTCATATACCTGCAAGAAAATATCTTTCTGTGACTTTAGTTCAGGAAACATAACTATGATGAAGATGAAAAAAATATTTTAGAGCGAAATTATGTTACAAATTTTGACATCAAAGTATATAATGAATCAAAATCGTGGTTTCTAAAACTATAGAACTTACGCGTCACATCGCTCCACTGTCCCTGTCACTGACGATCGGTTTCTCAAATCGACAGTAGTTTGCTGGCCTTTCAATGACATTAGCAGTGAGACTAAAGTATTATGAGTCAGATGCTTTTCTTTAGATGTCATTCCTTGCTCCATCTTGCTGAGATTGTTTTATTTGTCTTCCTAACTTTCTAACCTAACACAAATTCCAAGTTTGAGTGGCGCGCTTCCCAGTCCCGAAACGTAAACAAACCGTCCAACCGCCTTGTAGAAATTATTGAATGGCGCCTTCGCGTCTTCGCGCCACTGAGTTCTCAGAATTCAAGTTGATTCAAATGTACACGCTGCACCCACCTTGAGAAGCACCCACAAAAATCTTAAATGTCCTAATCGTTTAAACACTCATGATCAAAACTTTACCAAAGTTCACCCCTCGGTATACAAGAAGCGCCGGTGTTGTTTTAAATAATGGAATGACTATTTAAGCAAAGGTGGCCAGTACGCCTTTGTTCAGTTTGGGGGGGGGGGGCGTTACTTTCAACAGAGCCACAAATTCGTGCATTTCTCGAGTCTGCTCTACCCTTCCATATTATATTGCACCAAAGACCCCCCCCCCCCCCCCCATCTTATTCTCCAATCCTCCAAATATACTCACTCACACTTTGCCGTTTGCCTTGGCCTTCACCGTCATCCAGTCTGAAATGTCACAGGTCTCGCGCCAGGCCTGCTTGTTGGTCCTGGTCCTGGTATGATTCCAAAAGTTTTTATTTTTCTTTCTACAATAAAAGGTAGCATACCACCTCGCTATACGATTGTGCTAAAATAATTATGAGGATGGGAGAAATCTTAACATAACTCCCAGAAATTAGTATTCATTAGAAAGATTTCTACATTCTAAATTTTACGTCGATAATCTTATTGAAATACAAGAACCAAAGTTCCGAAGGATAGATCAATTGTCTGAAATCTGGAAGTGTGTCTTGCTGACGACACAGGCCCTCGCCCGCGGTACCTGATGGATCTGGGGAGGATGGAAGGATTTCTTGTGGTATGGATCCCTGTGGAATCCGATTTGTTTCAATTTCGGATTCCATATGGACGTCCATATGTGATCCACGAACAATCCATTGGTGGATCCATAGTCAATCCCCTTGGCATCCGAAGTTTTCGGAATCCATAATTTATCCTCCGCTCTCCTCCGGCATTTTTTGATTTCGAAATCCGAATCCCATCCACCGTCAATCCATGACATTTTTACCTTACTTTCACGCGTATTCGAACCTCGGAC
>NW_026267199.1:231689-251228 GCF_000697945.3 Frankliniella occidentalis
CTTGAGGGCCGTCGAAATTCTCATATTCCCCAAACGTGGGACGGCACGAGTCGCGAACTGCACGTTACGTCTGTTGGTTCTTACAGTTTAAGTCGTGTGTCTGATTGTTTTGGTGTGCCGAATCTTTCTATGTCTTCCTACTCAGTACGTCCTAAAGCCCCTGTCTTCAATTGGTAATGCAGCTTCGTTTCGTAAGTCATCGCATACTTGCACGAAGAACACTCCATTGAACCATAACCTAGCTCCCAACGAGGGAATGCGTTGACTAGCTTTTTTTGTTGCAATTTCTAATCAGAAGTGATTTTGACTCACCTGAACACCTCTCTTTAGGTGATAGGGGTATTGTTCAGGAAATTCTCACTGGTACATCAACTATTTAATCAGACAACATATGAAAGTTTGCAACTACAAGTTGAACTCTGGCTAGGTGCTAAAATAATTAGTTGTGCTCTTCTAAGTTGTTAAAGTTGCACATCCATCCCCATCTCAGGTGTTCTAACTTTAGAGTTAAACACTTGTACGCAAGCAACTGTGTCGAACACTTGCAAGTGATTAACTTGTTGTTGTAAAGTGTGTGCCGGTTGTATTCTTGATTACCAGTGCAGGTCTTTTCTGTGCTTTTAATTCTCAGGGTCTATGAGTAATACATGTTACATAAATTTTGTAATTTTTTTTATTACCCTGACAATTCAATTTTTAAAGTAATGATAACTTTTGTCTGTTATAGGTCCTGCAGCTTCATAGGCATTCAGTATCAAGGTGTACTGAATATCTTCAGAATGAATGACAATTGTCATTCATTCAGTGATAACTTGTGCACATTGATGAGATCAACATCTCTGAGCCTGTTATGGAGCTAGATGATTGTGGTTCGAGTCTGGAACTCTCCGGTTGGCGGCTGGCGATGTGATGTAAGTGCAGCCAAAATTCCATTCACCCCCGTAGTTAGAGTCATCCATTCGTTTTGAAATTCACTAATTCGCATCGCACCTCGCGATGGGCAACAATTATTTTCACTGTGATGACCTATCGGTTCCTGCTCAGCCAAAACGAACGGTGGAGGTAGGCACTCGCAGGGTCGGGACTATATATACACGACCCGTCCCAGCCCCCAGCCCCAGCCAGGAGGGAGGGAGCATGGGAGAATGATAGCGGGAAAGGTTTTCGCTCTCCCGGGCGCCACGCGCTGGCGGCAGGGGGTTGTATCAACTCTCATATCCAGGTGGGCGCGTGCGGGGTGGGGGAGCGGAGGTAGCGGAGGGGGAGGCGAGTGTATCGCGGAGCAATCACGCAGCACAAGACATGCACAATCATGCCGCTCCAGGTGAGCTAAGGGACTGGAGGGCGTCCGGGGGGAGGGGGAGGGGGGCGCAGAACCACCCGCCGGGCCGCCGCGCGCCGCGCCGCCGCGCTCGCTGACTCGCTCGTGGACTCGCAGAGCAGCAGCACGTCCACGATGACCAGCACCCTCTCCGCCGCCTCCAGGCGGGCGGCCTGCACCGTCGCCCTCCTCGCCGCCGTCCTCTACGTCCTGACCTCCGAGGCCTCCGCCGCGCAACAGGTGCGCCTTGCAGTGTCTCATGTAACAAGTCGCGTGTGACAGCCGTGAACGACTGTGCGTGTGTGTGCGTGTGTTTGGGAGCGGGTCAATGCACGTTTTCATGACGGACTGATCTTTGCCACGTTATGTTCTCTACAGCCGGCAATTTCTCGGGGAGCGCGTGTGCCTGTGAGTGTGTGCGTATGGAGGTGTGCGCGTGTGCGTGTGGAGATGCGAGAGTGAGTTCAAAGTTTGCGAGGCCACCGTGTCCAGTCCAGCAGACGAGGCGCGCTCTGCAACACGGTCGCCTTGGAAGGCAATGGGCCACACGATCCTGATGACCCGCGCAGAACGTTTTTAAAGGTTGCGAAATTTCACCATCATAATAGTTGTGTGAGGGCCAATCAACCGCGAATACTGCAGTATATGTGATACAACCAAACGAACCCGCAAGCTTTTTGCGTCATACATTTCGCCCCTCATGTGCATAGTCGTCTTGTTTGTGTCGGTGGTCGGACCACGCAGCCCGGGGCATGATGAATATGGAGCGCGACACCCCCCCCCCTCCCTCACACTCCTCGGCCTCATGCACTGGATTGACATATCGGACGGGCAGCAGCGCGCAGTCTTGCGAGATCACCGTCCGCTGGAAAGCGAGATACATGATTTTCCCCCCGCATGTGACTCAATAACAGCCTTCTTATTTTGGATCTGGTAAGCTGGGAGGGGGTGGGGATCCGAGCCCCTCGCCCAGCCCCTCGCCGGAGTCCTCCCGGAAGCTCCCTTGTTTTTCTCGGCCCCTGCCCGCGCGGCGCGCACACGCGTCTAGTTCCTGATCGCTTTCACGCCGCTTCGTGTAGGGTCGCTTCGCTCCCGCCTTCTTCTAGAAGAACTGCTGTTTCCTCCACATTTTATCCGGCCTGAGCCCCACTCCTTCTCCCTCCTTTTCCATAGGAAGGGCGGCGAATCTTGGGTACGGGAAAGGTAAAATTATGACGTGCCCAAGAAACTCCTGCTTTACTCACGTCACAGTCATCGAGTTGGTCCTCGCAGATGTCTATGTTATGCTTATTTGTACCAAATGTATTGTCGGGTATTCTATATAGATGCCTCTGTTCTGGCCTGCCGGCCTGATCTAGTTTGTGATGGAGGGGGGGGGGTTAGAGTAGGATCCATGGCACGGGATGGGCCCGCCGCCGCCGTGTTGACGTAAGGGTTAATCAGGCTTGCGTCTGGTTGGGCGGCCCGAGGGCCCGAGGGCCCCGGCCGCAGGAAGAGCCTGTCCTGTCGTGACGAGTCCTCTGCCCTGGCCTGGCGCAATGCGGCTGTTGTGCTATGATGCCAATCCCGCCTAACCCCATCTAGAGGAGGGGGGTCTATCTACGTACAGCAAGTACTTTGTAAATTTCATTCGAAAGATTGGTGTCAAAGGTGTGCCGTCAGGTCAGGTTTTAATTGTAGCTCGTGCCGCGCGCACGCTTGCCTACTCGCTCGTGGCCGTTAGGCAAACCCGTATCGCCAAACACAGCCGCATGCCTGGTGCACGCCCGAATAATGCACCGTAACTAGAGAATCTGGCCGAGCGGTGAAATTGGTTTCTTGGCGCCCAAGGGTGGTCAATTCCAAGCAAAATGTGGGCTCTATTTGGAAACCTATCGAAATAACTGTTTGGAGACGGGAGCGTTATTGGCTTCGGGATGCGAAGCGTAGCTGCTTGGAAACCAAAGCAAAGACCGTATGCTCGGAGCGCAAAATAACTGCTTGAAAACCATAAGCCACTTTTACCTACGGGGTTTTATCGGCAGCCCGGGTACAATATGTAATATGAATGCTGCCTTCCATGCTGCGAGCGCTGCGACCACGCCCCACCGCCTCCCCCCTGCGGCACCGCGGTCTAGAACCACCACACAGGTGCATGCGGGCCCTGACCTTGGCCTGCTTTGTGGTCCAATATACCTCGCGTACCCCTTTCTTTTCGCCGCCACGCCCCTTCCCCGCCACGCCCTGCCCCGCCCCACCACGCCCCACCCTGCCCAGCCCCTGCCTTCACGACGTTTTCCACGACCGCTCTCAGAGACCCACACGCGCGGGTGCACGATAACAACGCGATGTTTCGACGTGACTCGTAGAGACCAACGAGAACAAACTCCCTTGGGGAACGCTAAATGTATGCTTTAATAATGTATATTTTTGAGCGAACGTTCGTGCCAAGGACCTACGTTTCGATTAGGACAAATTTTGCGCAAAAGTGCATGATTTTGTACAAAAATGAATGCACAAAAGTGTTCAAATCAACGCAGAAATATGTGGAAAACATATGATCGTTTAGATTTGTAGAAATAGAAGATATAAATCCAGTAGGTGTCGATGCTGTCACTCATTTCGCGTAGTTGTGTTTTGGGGGATATTACACAAGGCAAAGGAGCCAGACTCCGAAATACCCAATTACCGACCAACTCCACTCGGAGAGTCTCTGTATAAAACCTAAGAGATGAGCTGCTGCTGTGCCTCGCCCCGTTTCGAACTTGGCGGGGTCCTGAGGAAGGGGAACGGCGGGACGGGCGGTGACATAACGGCCCACTGAGGGGGGGGGTGCCGATCGAGTTGCCGGGGAGACACGTTCACGATATAATCTCCGAGGCTCCATCGCTCCACCTCGGCGCGATCCAGACGACGGATATCCGAGGACCTTGCGATGCCCCCACCCCAACCCCCTTCCCTTGATACCCACCCGATGCGAGGAGTGAAGCCCGAGCAGGACTCGCAAGGCCGGGTGGTGTCCGCGGGTCCGGTAAGTTCGGAGAGGGATAGGAGGGGAAGGGGGGTGCCGAACCATTCACCGCTCTTCGATTTTTAACGGCGGCTGTTTTACGGCCGCGGAGTGGACGGGCGGGGCGGGGCAGGTCGGCGGCGCGGTGCGCGGTCCACTCCGCGGCTCGCACGGGCTGCTGGGTGGAGCGGCGGGGCGGGCGAAGGCGGGGAAAGGGCAGCGCACGGGCCGGGGCGGGGCGGCGGGTTAGGTGGGTATGGATAGAGCCCGCGTGGTGGAGCGTGTCGACACAGCGCGTGCACCGGGAGGGCGTTGCGAGAGTGAGCGGGAGAGAGGACCACAGCCAGCGCCGCCTGCTGCTGCTGCAACGTCAGTAGGGTGCGGCGGCGGCAGGCAAAATAGATGGACAGCGGCCGGCGATCAACCTTTGCGCGATGCGTAAAGTTTGTAGTGCCCGCGCTGTGGTAAGATATCGTCCAGACAGTGCGTCCGTCTTTCGGCGCAACACGAACCCGACGAGCCGAGCCTCTGCAAGCTCTCCGAGCGCCTGGGACGTAGGCAACATCGCGCCTTCCGCGCATGCACGTACTGCGGTGTGGCCTACCCGGTCTCTCGCAGGCGCGCTGTGTTCCCGTACTTGGCCGAATGAATCTGGCAAAAGGGCACAAAAACGAACGTACTTTCTGGACGACCACGAACATGACGGCAACGAGGTAGAGAGGTTTACCGTGCTCGCCGTGCTCACCGTGCTCATCCTCTGTCCCTAGAAGCGGCAGGTGTACCGCGGCGGCTTCCACCAGGGCGTGGCCGTGCCCGTCGCCGTGAGCCGGAAGCTGACGGAGGAGGAGAAGGAGGCCTTCCGCGCGGCCAAGCGCGCCCAGAAGGCGGCGGCGCACGGCCACGAGGAGATCCCCGGGCGCGCCGGCGTGGACTACCCGACCTACCACGAGGTGCCCGCCACCAGCTTCTCCTGCCAAGGCGTGCCCGTGCTGCCGGGCATGTACGCCAACGAGGAGACCGGCTGCCAGGCCTACCACGTGTGCCACGACGGCCGCGAGGGCGACCAGGGCGCCTCCTTCCTCTGCCCCAACGGCACCCTGTTCAACCAGTACGACTTCAACTGCGACTGGTGGTACAACGTGGACTGCAGGCAGGCGCGCAGCCTCTGGAGGTCCGTCGAAGATCACCTAAACACTCTTAAACAGAGATTTTGTCCTGTTTGATACAAATTTTGCTGGATAAGAATTTGAAATTAATTACTTTTTCTTTGTTGATTGCAGCTTTAACGCGGACCCCGAGAAGAACCCCTACTACCCCAAGAAGAAGACCCCCGAGCAGATCGCCGACATCGAGGCTGGCGCGTACGCGGCTGCGGTGCAGCAGACGGGTCGTTACCAGGAGCAGGCCGAGAAGTACCAGCAGTACCAGCAGTACCAGCAGTACCAGCACGCTGCCTTCTAGATCATATCACTATTTACTTAATAATGGCTCTTTTTTCTCGGAAAACGATGTTTTAATTGGACTTATACAAACATACAGAAGAAAAAGACTTGATGAAAAAGTGACGAAGGGCCAAAAATGATTTGTAATATACTATTTAATTTATTTGAACGACGATGTTACCAACAAGATGGAATACAGCAATGTAACAATCTCTGTAGTGTAGGAACGCCTCATTGTCCTTGGATTTAACGGAGAGCAAAAATCACTTGAAGCAGAACTTATAAAGACTTTACAAACGGTAAAAGGCTGTAGTCCCGAAAATTTGATTGTATTCCCTCACATGCCATTACTAAACACGTTTGCTGCTGCTGCAGGAAAGGGACCACACAATTATGAGGGTAGCTTCTACCTCGATGAAACAATGACTCACAAATTTACACTCAGACAGACCCGTAACTTCTAGACACATCGATAACACAACATAATTATGGCTTTATATTACATAACAAGTAGTTCTAATATTTACATAACACTTACTAGTTGAACGAAATAAAGTCCGTCACTATTCTCCCTCTCATACATACTTCTGTAGGTAACCGCGCATGGCAGGGCTGAACCCATCAATTCGTTATGCCAAGTAAGTGAACATGCTTTGAGCAGTGGTGGCTGCTCCTGTGAGAGCAACAAAGAATATACAGAATATATAGAAGCAAGAAAAATAGTCGCAGTGATGTTAGGTCAATCGGCGTCACTCTGACTAAATTGAGTCGTCAAGATTAGATAAATATGAATTGAGAAGAGTCGCGCGTCATTCATCCTTACATTACATTGTTATCAAAAACGTTCCACTCAAGTAGGAGCCCATAGGGCGAACCGAAAGGACACATAGTAGACTCTGCAATCGCCCAGGTCGGGTCGGCCAGCGTGTGTCTGTCCAGCAAGCGCGCCGGGGGGTTGACCGACCGATTGCAACCTTTAGCAAAAGCATTGCAAGAGAATCTGGCCTAATAATTTTTTTTCCCTGCGAAATGGATGCCATTGAAAGTAGTTTGAGATAAACCGTTACTTTAGTCCGCCCGCGTATACTGTTTGCCGGCAGCCCAAGCGCCGGGCGCTGCCCCAGCCCGGAGCGCGCCGGCGCACGGTGGGCTGCCTACCGCAGGGCGCCACTCCCCTCCCCAGACTCCCCAGCCTCACTCACTTCACGCGGCCGACTCCTTTCACCGGCTCACGTAATGCGGCTGCGCGCTGGCCGCCACGGAGGGAAGGCATTTGGCGGGGAATACGACGCATCTCAAAGCTTTCTGCCGTGCCGGCGTTAAAGACACAGAGTGACGGCAGTCATGATGACGTGTCGCAGGTCCGGCCGCTGCCGGAGGCGACCCGCCGCTGGGCTCCTAGAAGGAGGTCAGCGAGTGGAGGTGCTGCAGACGGTCCTCGTGGTCGCTGTTGTACAGCGCGGCCAGCTGGTCTGGGCTCAGCAGCCCCCCTGCAACATGCTCTGTTAGACCTGCGCCTGTGCATACCCCCTCGGCATCTCGCGGCTCGCGCCCTCACTCTCTCACTCACCAGGCAGTTCGGAGGCCCAATCGTCGTCCAGGAGGAAGGCCGAGTCGCCCAGCAGGGAGTCGTCATCGTGGGCCTGAAAGGGGGACGTGGCGATGAGTCGACGGGCAGGTGGAAAAAACCACACGGGCACCGAGACATAATGGGGTAGGAGCGCCCAAAGATCTCGTGAAACTCCACACGGTTAGAAACGGTAGTAATGACAAATATGTCCCACAAGATATTGCGGGATGTCCTTTCCCCCCACCCCCACTGCCATGGAGTACGGTTATTGGACTGGGTGGGAACTCACACTCACCTCCGAGAGGGACCCGTGGCGGAAGCTGGAACCGTGCCCGGAGATAAGTCCTGAGCCGAGGCTACCGCCGAGGCCGGAACTGAGGCCCGAGCTCAGGCTGGAGCCGAGGCCGGAGCTGAGGCTAGACCCAAGGCTAGACCCAAGGCTGGAGCCGAGGCCGGAGCTAAAGAGGTCGAGGTCTCGCCCTGGCCCGGAGCTGTCGTCGGGGTGGCGGCCGTCGACCAGGGAGGACATGTGCTGGCCCCAGCGGGGGCGGTGCGCTGGGCGCCGGGGGCCAGAGGGCGCCTTGGGGGGATGCGGCACCTCCAGCGGGTGCACGGCCTGTTTGTTGTGGTAAAGGCCGGGGGGCGGCGGCGGCGGCTGCAGCGCCGGCGACGGGAAGGGCGTCAGGTTCACGTCGTCCTGGGGTCGTTGCTGTGGCACAGGCGGTGGAGGTGGTGGCGGCGGTGGTGGTGGTGGAGGCGGCGGCGGTGGTGGTTGCGGGGTCGCCGTGGCAGGCTGCGGCGGGGCGTAGGCGGGCTTGTGCTGGGGGTTGAACGGGCGCCTAGGAAGGTCACCGCTGCCGCCGGCCCCGCCCGCACCGGGCAGCTGCAGAGGCGGGCCCACCGGTCGCTGCAGCGGCACCAGGTGCTCGGCATGCTGGTCCCAGCCCGCCGGCGTGCGCAGCAAGTACGTGGAGTCCACCTGCAACGGCTAGACAGTGAGAGGGAGGGCGGCGGGGCGGTCCCCTATGGTCGGGCCAGCCCGGCGGGCGCGCGTGCCGCACGGGAGTGCGTACCGGCCGGGCGCTCAGCTAGGGCTGGGCCCGGGTCCCCAAGGCCGCCGTCGGCAGCCGCGGCCCCAGACCCACCCACCCGCGTTTTAACGGCGACCCGCGCAGCGACTCGAATAATTAAACGGCGTCCCTTAGCGGTTGATCGGTCACCGCTTCCTCTGTAACGACCTCAGCGACCTTCGTCCGTCCCTTCGGCGCAGCAGTGCCTCGCGCCTGCTTGCAACGGCCGCTACCGGCCGCCGGCCAGCCTCTCGCTTTCTGTCATAACTAAACCCCGTCGAGCTCTGGACGCGCGCAATGCCACCTCCCTCAAAACGCCCTGTTGGCTGGCAATCTCGCCGGCTCCGCGTGGAAGCGAGCCGCTGGCGGAGGCGCCGCGCCTGTACCTGGAGAGGCTCCGTCGGCTATGACTGACGCCCTCGGCTGATTACCGCAAAAAACAACAACAGTGGAGCGGCGTGGCGGCGCTCGAGCCGGCGGCGCCGCTGACCGGCTGACCCGGGCCGCCGCGGCCGTCGCGTGGCGTCAGCGTGGACCAATCACCGTGGGACAAACGGGCGCAGGCGGCGACAACAAAGCGGGCCGGAGCCACCACCTGGAGGCTGATCGGGCGGTCGGGAGCCCGTGTGCAGCCTGTGGGGCCTGTGCCCCCGCGCCAGCAGCAGCGCGCCGCGCCCTAAAGGCCGATGGGCCCCGCCGGCCCGGCGGCGCGGGGTTGAGAGTCGTGCGTCAGCGTGGCGCTCGCGGCAGCACGACGGCCTCCCTTCCCTTCCCCCCTCCCCACCCCGTACGCCGCGCGTCGGCCCTTTAGGTTTGCGTCATGCGATGGCTAATATTCGCTGCCCCATTTAGTTTGCCCATCGCCGCGCCGAGGCCCAGCCCAGCGGGCCCAGCCCGGGCATTAGCGCGGCTAGAAGGTGTGATTAAGACGCTCCGCCCGCGGCTCGTGCCGCCTGCAGCGCGTACACAGCCCAGAGCGTGCTCGGGGGTTTGGGGAAAAGGTCTCGTCTTGTATCCGCACCTCACGAGGGAAAAGCCGAGGGGCTCTTCACTCAAACAAAAAAAAAGTGTACACCCCTTCCAAAAAACAAACAACAAAAAAACAACAGAAAAATTCAAGGAAAAATTATGAAAAATTAGAAATCAGGGGACTACAGAAAATTGCCCAAGTATTAATAAGTAGTGTGGGTGAGACCAAAACGATGGGCATTATATGTCGCAAAAAGAAGATCTGCTTGATGTTTATCTTTTAAAACGGAAACGATTCGATAGTGCGTTTGCCTGCGCATGTCGGATCGGGTTATCTATTGATGAGCGACATCGGCCCTAACCGCTGGGACATTCAGAACTATCTACCTGACCTGATCGCCCCATCCCTCTACAAACACACAGAGGGACCGGTAGCTGGCTGCCTCTACTACAAAGGGTAGACAGTGGACAGAATTAATTCAGCGATCGTTTGCGATGCCGAGGGTCAAAGGGCTCACCGCATGTGTTGAAAATGTTGTCCCAAATTTACGACACTTTTGTTGTTAATTTATTAAAAGCGTAGTTGGTATATAAACAGTCCAATGTCGTTCCTTGACGCTGCTCACAAAATCAACTACAAAAGTGTCTTAAATTGAGCACGAAATGTTTAACAGTGCAGGCGCGTCCTGCTCACCGTCTCACCGTGTTCTGGGACTGGTGTGTCTGGCCCTCGGGCGGCACGTATCTGCCCTCGTCCGTCTGCAGGATCTTGATGACGGAGAGGTGCGGGTCGGCGGTGTGCGTGTGGCCGTCGGGGTGGCCGTGCGGGCCGTGGCCGTGGTGGCCCGGGTCGCCGCCCTGGCCGTGGCCCCGCCAGTGCAGCAGCATGCCGTCCGGGACGGAGAAGCCCGCCTGCTGCAGCTTGTTGAGCGCCAGGCGGTCGGCGCGGAAGGCGTCCTCGGGTATCTTGCCTCCGGTGTGCGGCGACACCTGCTCCCGGAAGATCTGGCGCTTGTGCTGCGGACAGAAGCCAGGCCGGGAGAACATCAAATAAGACACACAAACATACAGCAATGAACCAGCCATGCAATTCGCTTGATTTCACACTGTAAATGGGTTGGCGTCTTATGACGCCAAAATATTGGCGTCTTATGACGCCAAAATATTGGCGTCCTCTATAGAACGCCAAATTTTGGCGTCATAAGACGCCAATTATTGGCGTCGAGCATAAGAACGCCAAAATTTGGCGTCTTATGACGCCATATTCTGGCGTCTGCCAGAATTTGGCGTCATAAGACGCCAATGTTTTGGTGTCAAAAGACGCCAACCCATTTTCAGTGCAAGAGATTTCAAATGATTCGAACTGATTTCAAATGATTTGGAGTGAATTCAAACAATTATACACTCTAAAAAATAATACAGAATTCTGTATCAAATTTGATACAGAATTCTGTATCAGGCTCTTGTGATATGGAAACATGTAACATGGGTACAAAATTCTGTAATCTGATCAAAATGTTACAAAATACCGTAAATGTTACTAATTTCCGTAACAGATACAAGATCAAGTAACGGTGGATACAATTTTCTGTAACCCTGGATACAGAATTATGGAACTTCGTTGGCACGGTCTCCGGGAGCCCCGGTGCCATTACACCGGGTTCCAGCGAACCTCTCCTCAGGTAGCCTGGGTGGCCGCGCGGGTAAAGGCGCGACTTCCTAATCCAAGGGTCTGGGGTTCAACTCCCGGTGCGGCAAGGTACATTACGTAAAACAAAATCGAAGGAGTTAAGTCCCCTAGAAAAAAATAAGAGGGGGAAAGGGAGGAAGAGTAACAAAATGAAGAATTACAATTTTAAAATCCCAAAGATGTTCTGTATCAGGTGATACAGATTTTCGTATCCATGTTACAGATTAAAATCTGTATCAAAAATGATACAAATTTCTGTAACATGTGATATGTAAATTACTGCGTAACAATGTTACAGAATTTTGTATTGATTTTTTTTAGAGTGTATCAAATCAATGAATTTTGTAGAAGTCAGGATGATCTAGTTCTTTCGAGGGATTTTAAGTGAATTAAACACGGGATTTGAAGAATTTCTATTGAGTTTGAACGAATTTAAGGCGATGTTCAGTGAATTCTATATAATTCAAGAGATATCTAGTAAATTCGGAGGAGCGCTGAATACAGCGTAATAACGCATGTTATCACTCGATGATAACGCGGTGCACATTTCAGTTTTGTGGAAAATTTTCTAAACGAGCTCTGAGATTTTGTTTTTGAAAGCACCATCGGATTTCTCGCGAAATTTCCGACTAAACAAGCCTACATGTGATAGGGTTCGGAGTTCAAATTATAACACGGAATAAGACGTGTTCTTATAGAACCTTTATTCAGAACCCTATCACATGTAGGCTCGTTCGATCGAAAATTATACGGGAATTTCACTGGTGCTTTCAGAAATCAAATTTCAGCGCTTGTTTAGAAAATATTTCACAAAAACTGATATGTGCATCGCGTTATCATCTTGTGATAACATGCGTTATTACGCTGTTTCCAGTGAGTTCATGGTATTTCAGTGATTTCCGGTGATTTCCAAATGATTTCGAGTCGAGGGACGGTACAACTGAGTTCTAGGGTGTTGTGGGCCCCTCGGGAGAAGAGCTTTATCAAAACACCGTTTTTGAAATTTAAAAAAAAATGTTTCTTGGACCAACCCTTGATCTTCTACTCTACGGTTCATCCCTTTGAACACATTCCCCCGGCTGGCGGCGGGCACCGTTAGGTAAGTTGGGGTGGGGGCAGCGCTGCAAGCAGTAAGCGTCTGGCTCCCCTGGCGCAAATCACGACCTCGACTCGTCGCGCCCAAATACGCCGTTCTCACGATTTCGATCCGCGCGGCCTTGCCCCGCCCCGCCCCGCCCCGCCCCGAGACCCATCGCCGTAAATCAAACAGATGCGCGGCGCCGAAAGAATGCGCTTCTGACGGCTTTCGTTATCAGCGGCGCACTTTGGAGAGACGTCTTCGCCTCGCTAGCTGCGGGAGAGAGAGGGAGAGAGAGGGAGAGGGAGAGAGGCGCGCGGCCGGGGCCCCTCACACGCGAGGCCGCGAGGCCCTGACACCTCGACACATTCCATCGCGCCCAACAGGTGCAAAATAGGAGCGTGTCGTCCCGTCACCCGTCCCGTCACCCGTATCCCGTCACACGCGCCCTCACGCACAGTCGCGCAGGCACGCACTGCCCGTGCCCCGCTGGCTGCTGCTCCGCTCTCCAAGATCCAATGAATGCGATAATCCGACCCGCCCCATTGCGTTACAAGTGATGCCGATCTGCCGCGCCACCGGCCACCGGCTGCCGGGGTGCTTCGCGTAGACCGCGGGATTACCGAAGTTTGAGAAGAGTTTTGCAAGAAATGCTCACCAGGATGTGGACGACTGCCAAACCACTAACGTGTGTATGCGCGCGCACCGTAATAAGCCGTCCTTCCGCAGCGCGAGGAGGAAAGGTGCCCCGTGGATAATACGCAATAATGAGGGAAATAATGGATACGCACTGCGAGTGGCGGAGAGAGTGGGACTTTAGTAAGCGAGGAGAGAGAAAGACATGTGTGTGACGGAGAGGGGAGAAAGGCGAGAGGAAAGAGAGATCTTTTCAAGTTTATAAATGTTATTGAAACTCAGGAAGTCGAATAACTTAAGTCGATGTGGAATCGGTGGGCACTGGCGTTCAATATCATCGATATCATGCTGCATGCGTAAGTTTTCCCGTTGTTTTCTACTGATGTTGATTTTCAGACTGTGATGGTAATTATGCATTTCAGCTCTGGCTTCGGCTTGACTGGGCTTGACTGCTTAACTTACGAAGTGTCTATGTGACACAATAAAAGCTAGAAATGTGAGAAGTTATAGAGAAATATCATGGGTGAATTGAATAATCCATGTGCTACTAGTTGTGTGTGTGAGTTGTCTAAATTTATCCTGATTTATCTGTTACTCTTTTGAGTCCAGGAGGACCTTAATAGTGAAAAATGACGTTCAAAACGATTCTGAAAGCGAAACAATGAGAAGTGGGGACCAACAATGTCTCTTTAGTAAAAGAAAACTGTGAGACAGAGACAGAGGGGTTCGGGTCTGACCAAACTGACTGCTGCAGTTATGACCGTACTTACTTCGGTCCCACGGGGGCAGCGGCAGCGGCAAAGGTCAGCCAGGCCATCAAAGGCAGACACAACGTCTCAATCCAGCCGAAACAGCGCGAGCACGCCGAGGACCCACCCCCAACCCCAACCCTTCCCCTCAAGCCGAGTGGCTACGTTGTCGTTCCTATGGCTATACTTTACGCTGAACGACTAGCGCGCACGCGCAAGTAGTGGGTAACAACTTCTTTTGGCGATAGCTGAACCGAAACGTTGACAGTGGATGGTAAAAGAGAATAACTAAATTACCAGTCTCATTTTAAGAACCCCGCGAGAGGTCAGAACAAGGTATTTCTGTAGCGGTGTCCCCGCCCCGCCGTGAAGGCGCTTCGCTTCGGGTGGGGGGGGGGGCGTTCTTTTGGGCGAAAGACATAGCCTGCCCGCTCGCATCATACGCGCGCCGCAGGAGAACACCACCCGCCGGCTGTGCTCTGCCTGGGACTGCCCCGCGCCCAACTGACCTACTGGCGGCGGCACGCCGGCCGCACTGGCAGCCAGCAGGGAAGGGCATCCCGCCTGGACACCGATCGGGATTGGGAAGCCAATTGAGTAAAGATGCTTTCAGCTACCTGGCAGCGACCCGGGCGCCCGGAGCATAGGCCCGCCTGTCGCGCAGGCGTGGCTCGCGGGTCTGCCTACTCGCTAGGCGCCTAGCGGACGGACGGTCGCATCGCCAAATGTCTTGGGAAAGCGGCCACGCGGATGAGAGCCTCTTTTTACTATGTCATCGGCGGGCTCCCGACGGGAGGGCGAAATTATTACTACTCATGGTGGGTGACACCGTGACCTGGTCGGACTCCGTACACTGTGGAAACTCCGCCGCCGCTATGAAGAAAGTAAATGAGCGGCTTGGCGGGGCGGGGCGGCGGCGTTGTGCGCAGGGAGGGCGGGGCGCTAGCCGGCGCCAGCTTGTCTGCAGAGCGGCCGTGGGAACACGGATGTCGGTTAGACCCCCCGCCCTCCCAGCAAGTGTAAACTGTGCCCGTGTGTGTGTTTGAAGCAGTTCCCGAATGAGATTAATAAAAATTAAAATTATTGATTGTTAAACACTTGCATTCGAATCACATTTTTATCCAACCGCGTGCAAGGTAAGGGCAAGATGGACCACAAAGAGTAAGACAGACAAACGGACTTTTCACCGCCGCCACACTCTGGTAGCAAATCTATGATTTCCATACTCTTTAAATGCAGGTAGTTCGTGAATGATAGAAAGTGGAGTTGCTTATGAGTGTGCTACGACTATGACACACAAAACATGCATATTTCTTCAATACATTTTTGGAGGAATATAAATTGATGATTGTACGAGTCTAACTAAACGTGACTAGAAACACGTTTTTAGTTCCAACATTTCAACTGAATCACCACATCGATGCATCAGATCAAGTGAAATATATGCCAAAAAACTTGTTATACCAATGCAGCCCCACACGTGCACGTAACCAATGTATTGCATCCAACAGCCTCCTCACATCGCCGGCATGCATGCTAACGTGCCTGCGTACCTGGACTTCAACATCTGGGACCTGCGTTACTTTCTGTAAAAAGAGAAAGGAGGGAAAAGTAATCAAAAACATAGTCAACGGTCGCGCGCGTCCGGGCGGCGCTGCTGGTGAGGGGGCACGCAAGGCAGGCAAACAAACAGGTGTCGACACCGAGGAGGAAGACGGGACGGGCTGCGAACCGAATAAAGGCGTGAGCAGGCCCCGTGAACCTGTGGAGGGGCGGGGCGGGGCGGGCGGATTCCCCTGGAGGGAGTGCTGCACACTGCCTGCCGGCTGCCCTGTCTGCGTCTGTTGGGCCGGACTCCACCGGCTCAACACCACAAGCCTTTCACTCGCACAATCCTAACCCCAGCCATTCTGACCTGGCGAGTGGTGAGTGGTCGCTCGTCATTTGCATCATTTTCGGGTCGGAACATCCTCGTAAAGGTCATGATCCCCCTGGGATAGGGGCCGACGACTGCCTTGTGCACCAAGCCCAAATCGTTTTTTGAGGTCGGGTGAATGTCGGATGTCGGAAGTGAACTGGAGGAAAGTGACAAGATTACGACGCGGGATCACGTGCGATGGGTTATTACAGGCCGACTGGAAAGTTCGAACCACAAAATTCAAAACTACCCGTCATCAAAGTAGCAGCTGCTGGCGGACAGCACTACAGGGGCTGGGTGAGAATTCAAGCGCCAAGAAGCAAAGGGTTTGTTTCGAGCTGGACGCCAGTTAGTGGTCACACCAGCGGCGACCCCACCCCGCCCCGCCCCGCCCCACCCCGAGCCGGCGTGGTAGCTCCTGCGGGAGAGCCAGCGTGCCAACACGCCACTTTCCCTACCGCACCGCAACACATCTCTTACGTTCTGCTTGCCAATAATGAATGATGGCATTTCGACTAACGGCGCGTTAATCGATGGGATCGGAGTGGGGCTGCCGGAGCGCTGCCGGGCGGGCGGCGGGCGGGCCCCACGCCGCCGGTGCAAGTGAGGTGGTGGTGGTGGTGGTGTTGGCAGCGACCACTGGCCACCCTGTGATTGCAAAGGATTGTCCACCACCTCGGCCCCGCCGGCCAGAGCCTGGTCGTCAGCGAGACATTCACTCCGTGCGGCGCCCGTCACAATAGGCGTAGTTACCGTCGGTGTGATTAGTAAACTCGGGTGATTGCGGGCGCCGAAGACGCCGAGTTCCGCCCCGGTGGGCTCGACCGGGGAGGCTTCAATAAGAGAGTCATTAGGCACGAGCGGTAACGAACCACCTCGCCGGCCGCATATTCATAAGGCCCCCATCCCGCTCCTCTCTTCTCTACAACCTCCCCCCTCCTCCCCTCCCTGATTGGACCGGGACCAGTTCCTCCCGCTGTTGCATTAGTCCGAAGCGATCTGCCTCCGCCGTTGCGCACTATGCATCGTTTCGTCTGCTCCCGGCTGCTACTATCCGCGCCGGCACCCGCCGCCGCCGCGCCCCCGGGGGGACGCCTCGCTTCTCCACCCCGCCCCACCCCGCCCCGGCGTAAGGTCAGGTGAGGCAGCATTGCTGGAGCCCGACCTGCCAGCCCATGCGTCCCCAGGTCACCAGACTGGTCAACGGCATGCTGGCTCTGGTGCTGGTGCCGGGGCGGTGCGGGGCGGGGCGGCCCGGGGCGCGGTGCCGGCCCGCAGCCGCCTGCACGAGGAGGCGATGCGATGGTTATCGGTGGCGCGGGGCCCACCTGCCAATAAGCAGAAGGGCACTCGACCTTTGGCCTTTGGCGCGCGCGGGGCTGTGTATGGTGCCGGCGGCGCAACCGGCGGCGCCAGGAAGCCGTCGAGGAGGGGACAGCCGACCGGGACCCGCCAGCAGGGCCGACGCAGCCTCTGGGCTGGACGGGGTGCTTGTTCGCAGATGATGAGACGCCCGGCGCCAGCACGGCCAGCCAGCGGGCCGTCGCCATGGCTACCAAGGGAATGTGATCGCATGCGCGCATAGTCACACACACATACACACACACAGCCAGTGCACATACACGGCTATAGAGCTGCAGAGCTGCGTCCCCCTCCTCCCCTCGCCCGGGCCGTAGTAGTGCAGGTCGCCGGGAGAGGCGCGGGCAGAGCTCTCACGAGGTGCGCTGCAGCTTGTGCGGGCGCATGCACTCCACGACGAGGAGGACGCGCGTCGGCGGGGGCGCCCGGGAATGTGACGCGCCGCGACCCGAGCTGAAGCCGCTTCGCCGCCCGTAACCCGTAAGTGAATGCCTCGCGGCCGCCGCCGCGCTCCTCCAGCCTTTACGATGTGCGGGCGCCTTTCACAACAAAACCCGACCGGGGCGTTGCGCTGCGGCCGGGCCGGGGCCGCCTCGCCCATTAGGAGACGGCCGCGCTGTGCATCCCGCCGGCCCGGCCCAATAAAGCCCCTGACTGATGCCCGCCCAGAACGGCACGTGTGTCGCGTGGTATGGCCCACTAGTGTCACGGGCGCCGATCGGGGACCCGGCCGCGGTTGCCACAGGGACTGGACTACTACTGGCTCGGCCGGGCTCCGCGCGACCTTGGGCGCGCTGGAGGGTTGGCTCCGCTGCTGCATGCCGGCCTGCTCCTGTTTGCCTCATCGGAGCGGAGCTGCGGAGGAGCACGGCGGCCGCGCGATCCGCGGTTTGCATGAGAGGATGGCCGGGCCGCGGCGGCGCGGGGCGGCGCGGGGCGGGGGGTCTGCGGTGCGGCGTCGCGAGGATCGGCGTGAGAGGCAGATTGGACGGTACGGTATGTGCAGCCACCATGTGGCCAGGCTAGACCAGACCGCCAGTGGTCGCAATAATAAGGAGGGTCGAGTCCAGCTGCTGCACCGACCCACGGGGTTCGGGTCTCATCAGGGTCACGGGGTCATTGGGGGTAGACCTGTATCCCGCCTTTTGTCCTCTTTAGGGTAATGGATGATTCAACTACTGTCGACGGCTGTGTTATCCGGTCACCTGGAGAGTTCGTCATGAGAGAGAGAGAGAGAAGGGCGCACTTATTTCGTGGTTGAGACAGGTTCAGAGCCGAACCTGTGGACCTGTAGAGCTGTAACGTCGGTCCGAAACGAGCTTTAGTGATGAGGAAATGGCCCGAGGGCAGCTCGCCGCCAGCAGGAGTAGGCGGTGGGGGTGGATTTGTTTCTGTCGGACTCTTCACTCGCAGAACTTTACTGCTCTCTTCTTCACTGCTGGCCGGCGGCCGCTGGCTCGTCTCTTGATGCCGAGCTTGATGCCCAGTCGGAGGCATGAAAGAGCCTTCCCGCATGTCACCCCTCGCGGAGCGTGACCGCCACGATGAGCGTGACTGCCACGAACCGTGACGACGACACGACGCGCCTCCGTCGCGCGCGTGCGCGGAGAGGGCTCGAGTGTCACGTGGTGTCACGCCAACCGGACCAGTGAGGGTGAAAACGGGCTCAACACTTCCCGCTCCGACATCCCCCCCCCCCCCCGGTGGTGCACAGGTAGCAGCTCGCTGAGAATGTTGGGGATCATCCGGAAAGCAAACCCATCCTGCGATCCTCATAAAGTTCAGCCTCGACCCTCGACAGGCTCCCATACCGCCTGATAGGTAGGCAACGTCTTGCCTGCAATGCATACGTGCATTGCGGCGTGGCCTACTCTGAGTCTCGCAGGCGCTGAGCTCCCATAATCTAAATCTGAGAAAATCCGAGAAAAAAACGGACTTACTTTCTGGAAGGCCCCTTAGTCTTGATGCACACAGTCCGTCGATCTGGTATGAAAAGACTCGCTGCTCTGTTTTTATTTCAGCTCGTAGAGGTCGTGGTAAATCAATCAATTCAAAATCGGCAAAACATGATTTCAATTTGGGACACATTGGACGACTTATGATCGGTTCAGATATCACAGGAAGAAGAACATAGGGTAGGGCACAACGGTTCCTAAATTGGTTGAGCCAACTACCCCTACTACCAGGAAGGCCTCAAAGCGGATCACCCGACCAATTAGAAACCTTTATGCTTTTGATTTATCCGCACATTAGTCAAAGTGTGCTGGACCACACTACTGTTTGATAGATTAAGTGGGAGGTGTTGTTGCTGCCCTCGCCTCCTTGTGCCTTACTTCGCTTCCCTCCCAGCTGACGAGCACTGGCAGCCCGGCCTGCCGGCGACGTCTCTCTCTCACCTTGCCGAAGTCCGCGGCGAGCGGCTCGTCGGGGAGGTCGGTTCGGGGCCGGGGCAGTGGGGTGGCACCCGCCAGGGTGACGACGGCCACGAGGAACACGGCCAGGACGCCGCCGAGGGAGGCGGCCGGTGCGGGGGACATGGCGAGGCGCAGCGGGGGCAGCATCCTCCCCGGAGCCTCCGCACTCACTCACTCACACTCACGCACACACACACACACACTCGCGTACTGCCGGCGGCGGGTCCGGGCGGGCTGCTGGCGGGCTGCAGGGCGCGGCGCGCACTGAGGGCTCCAGCTCTAGCTTCTCCGGCCGCGGGTCGCTCCGGCAGCGGCTTCAGCCCCCCCCCCCCTC
>NW_026267199.1:259768-266468 GCF_000697945.3 Frankliniella occidentalis
TTGAAAGCTGGCAATCTAGCGCGCCGCGCGCGATGTCGCGCAGTGCCGCGCCAACCCTCATCGTGCGAATAACGCCCTTCCGCTGCAGCAGAATAGACTGTGAAAGTGAGGTTCCCCCACCACCTATACCCCACCCACCCTCTCCACCACAGCTCGGTACCTCACCCCCCCTCGGTAGGCCGGGATTCCAAACAGGCTAAAATGTTCGCCGTTAATCGCTCAATATGAATTCTAGCTTTGACAAATGTTCTAGGCTTCATAAGAAGTCAGAGAATTGGCTCAGGAATGGTTTTCGAAAGAGAATAATTACTGAACCTAACCTCCTCTCTGCACGCGCGCAGTTTAAACGCAAACAGTAACAGTCACGGCGCAGTATATTTGTACGGCCTTACGTGTAAAGGAGGAAAATATAGGGAAACGTATTGATCTTGTGTCATTGCTTATACTATAAGGGACTTATTTACAGTGCCTTACAATCGAATATATGTTGTAATATTTAATAGTCGAAATAATAGGAGGTGTAGTGGCGCGAACCCTCCAGCAGACGCTACAGTCGCGGCCTTCGGCGGGGGGAGGTGGCAAGCAGCGGGGGCTGGTGGGGTAGGTGGTGGGGGAACCTCACTTTCACAGTCTATTGTCCCCTTTCCTCTCCTCCTCCCCCCCCCCCCCCCCCCCCCCCCCCCTCCCCCCCCCCCCCCCCCAGCACGCCTGGACGGCGGTGTGACTCCGAGACGAGGGAGATTGGCGGCGATGCGGGAGATGAGGGGATTTAAAATGTTTCCTGGCTTGCGCTGCTTGCGCCACCAGCGCAAAGGAGAAAAGGGTACAATTCAACCACACGCCACTGATTTTTATGACACCCCTCGCCCTTGCGCTGCGGCAGCGTTTTGGAAGGTTGTATATGTGTACTCACCATGCGGCTGAAGTACAGTCATTGTCCCTAAATTCGGACGGTTTTTGAGGAAAAACGCCTGTGATATCTAGAATTTTTGAAATATGAAAAATTGCTGGGGATTCTAGAATCCTCAGGTCGAGACGCACCTACCACTCTCTGAAAATATTTTTTCGCGCTAACGGTATAGGGGTGAGGGCTGTTTGAATCGTGTCCGTATTTAGGAACCAATGCGTCCTAAATTCGGACAGCTTTGAAAAATTATGAAAAGTGAAAATTTTTTGGGGGGTATAGAAACTTCATGAAAAAATTTGACCTTACCCTACCGTCCAAATTTTCGTATCTGGTATAGTCTAGTCGCCAGCACTGCTTAAAGATCGCTTTTAATGTGCCCTAAATTCGGACAGTTGTCCCTTTTGCATGTAAAAGCCTATGTCCGAATAATTTAGGGCGCATAGCAAAAACGCTTCCCAAAACTAAACCGTGCGACGAAAAATCAAAAACTTGGTGTCATATTGTAGATAAAAGTACCAAGTTTCACATATGTTGTGGTCAGAATAACCCGGGCTTACACTGTTCGGAGCCCCAAATTCTTGCAAGACACATTTAAAAACGCCTGTTTTGGGGGGCTAAAAATACAAATTTCAGGAAAAGCAATATTACTCACACATTTATTTTTTTGGCAGAAATGGAAACTTGGTGGTCTTACCTTCCCATCAAACCCATATAAGTTGAATTTTGTCAACGCATAATGGATTTGGAGGCGACAATAGTGAAATACGGCAAAATGTCCGAATTTAGGGCGCAAGTCCGAATTTAGGAACAATGACTGTAATTTTTCAATGAGGTGGTTGCCGTCGGTCACCAGAACACAGTCTACCTTCGGCTCCAACTGGAATGGTTGAAGTCGGGTTGCAGTCTGTGATGGTGGATATATAGTGTGCGAAGTAAACACATCTTTGCGGGATACAAAATTGTACTTCCCCATTTAAAGTATATCACCGAGTTTGAGCGAAATCGGAAATTTCGACCAACAAGCAAGTCCCCTGGGCACCTTTACGACGACCCCTTATGGTTGGTTACTGGGATATAGGCCCACCTGTCAAGGTGTCTAGCAAAGTGTTGGCAATGGAAGGAAACTAGAGATATCGAAATGGGTTGGAAACTGGCAACAGGCTGTGCACTTTTTGCGGAATTAGATGGCGAGTAGGCAACCCGCTCGAACAGACGAAAGCGGTTCAGTAGTTACAGTATGCGGTGCCTGGGAGGTAAATGGCCCCAAACTGTAATGAAATGAAGGAACCCATAATCCCTGACCTCGTTCCTGACTTACGATACAAGAGGAATCATCGAACAAATGCTCGTATGATGTCGCTCTAGTTAAGTAATTATTGAGAATCGTAGGGTCATTATTACGCATGCAGACATATCTCTGCAGTGCGGTCAGGTCACGGGCCCTTCGAGGGGTAGGCAGGCAGGCAGCCCGTGCAGCCCGGTCTGCGCCTGCCTACCCCGCTGACCGCCGCTGACCCACTGCCTGCACTGCCTGCCTGTTGAGAGAGGCGCGCGGCGGCGCTGCGCGCGTCCTTGGCGCGTCCTTTGGCGCTCCTCTCTCCGCTCCGCTCGCCGTCTCCTCGGTCTCGTCGCCGGTGTCGTCGTTGTCGCCCTCCCGCGCCCCCTTTCGCCGCCCAATCAATCACGAGTGGGCGCCGGCCGGGTGTCCCCGCGGGGCCCACAGCAGCCGGGCCGGCGGGCGAACGGGCGGGAACAATTGAATGACGGCGATGCGGTTATGACACGTCCTCCCGTGCCGTGTGCAGTGCAGTGCGGGGCGGGGCGGGCGGGGGCAACACCCGTCTCACGAGCGCGGTGCACAGACAATATCCCGTGAGGTAAGGGCCCCCCCCCCCTCCCCTTCCAATCCTCCTCGTGGCCGCCCTACGCGCAATGATAAATCATCGTGTGCGACGAGTCATCATAAATTCGCGAGCCGTTGAGCAACAATTTGCACACATATCGTGCGGCTGAGTGGAGGGGACACCCCCCTCGGGACCCCCGGTGGGCCCGCCTGTGGGTGGACTCTCGGTGTGACCCTTGTTTAAGCGGCGCCGCACGCTGCCCTGCTGCACGCGCAGCCGCGCAGCCAAGCCCGGCCCGCCGGCGCCTACAGTAACAGATGGTCTCGCGGAAGGCGGCCGCGTGTGTGTGTGCGCGCGCTCCCGGGCCCAGCTGCGCGTTCGGGGAATTTGTGTCAAAGAACGCGCAAACCGTAAAAAAAGGGAGTATAGAATGGACGCACGACATAGTGAGCTCCCCGTTTGGTACGACCCAGCCATCGCCCTGTCGTTGAGGATGAAGGCGAAGAGCGACGGCGCGTTCCTTGCCGTCTCCTGGCTCTCCTCCAGCGGACGGATGATAGCCGTGCCGTGCTTGAGTTGTCGTGTGTGGCAACCATATAGAGGACTCCAGCCCGCGGGCGATGACTCCAGCACGGTGGCGCCTGCAGCGCCCGCATGCCCGCCCCTGACTCGGGCGTCGAATGGGTTGCCGCTCCTCCCGGGCGGTGCCCTGACCTGCCAGCCCGGCACACCCGCCTGGACCCGACCCGGCGTCACCGAGGGGCCCTTCACTAAATTCCAGCGTACACCGATATTTCTGTTTTTCTTGGGTTTTTTTTCCTGATTTTTCCCCAGATTTTTTTTTGACTTTTAGTTCAGTTTTCATGAGTTTTTCATGTTTTTTTTTCTGAATTTTCGTGATATTTTCTAAGGGTGTACACTGATTTTTTTGAGTGAAGGACCTCTCGGGCGTCACGACCGGAAGGTATGGCCGCGATTGAAACAAGCTGGGCGTGTGTTTGCTCCGCTATCACCGGGCCGCGATCGCACGCGTCATCAGGGATCGTCAAAACGACATTAAGTTGTTTGATGTGGCGGGCCTTTAGGCGGGCTGGCCCCGGGCCCGCGGTTGAAAGCTTTTAAACGCTGCAAATAAGGGTGCTGTCGGGAGCATCAATCACCAGCGAGCGCGCGCGTGTGTCGCTACACGCCGCACGGCGTGCACCTGCAGCGGGGCTGGCGGGGACGGACAGGACACAGTACGGGGGGAGCAGCCCCGGCGGGTGGCGCGACACGACGCACCGTGGCAACCTGCAGAAAAATAACGTTACCGTCAACCACGCTGAGTCCCAGAACAATTTCAAGCAGGGGTGGTGTTTTTACAGCAAAGCGATGTCCACATTGTGGCCACGTGCGACTCCGTAACTAATCCTAGGTATCCACCGCCACTTGATTCCCCTCCCCCCCCCCCAATCCACAACCCCTATCTTGAAATTTGGACGCAGCTAAATGTTTAGCAAATCAGCAAACTTGAATACGGAGTCGGGCTAACGGCTACACGGACACGGCTGATGATGAGGCCGGGCCGCCGGGCGAGCCCGCGGCGCACGAGGGAGAAGCAGGCCTTCTTGTCGCTGCCCGCGCGCTCACGCCTCGAGCGCTCGCCGCCCGACCTGTACCACGAGGTGGGGCCGTTCCTCGCCGTGCTGGCGGGCCTGGGCGCGTGGCCGCTGCGCACCGTGAAGAGGGCCTCGGACGAGGAGGGCGTGGGTGAGTGGAACCCGCGGGGCCGCTGGGCCCTTTCCGTCATTTACTAATAAAAAAAGGATTCAAATTTTTCTATTTGATGTTCCTTGTTGTTCTTTCCCCTGAAAATTTTGTTTGCGGGTGAATACTGATTTCGTTTGGAGTGAAGTACCCCTCGTGCAGGGCCCCGTTGAACGAGTCTCCACCCGCAGAGTACGCGGTCGCCTCGTGGCGCTCGCTGCGCATGGTGGCGAGCTCGCTGCTGCTGGTCGCGCTCGCGGTGATCATCGCCGTGGCCGTGAGGAGCAACCTGCGGGAGCTGCTGTCTGGCCGGGAGCCCTTCCTGGAACGGGTCATCCTGGTGCTGCACCTCGTGTACGAGACGCTGCCGCTCTCCGTCCCGCTGCTGCACTGGCCGGCCGCCGGCGGGCTTGCGCTCTACTTTAACGACTGGGGTCGCTTCCAGGTGACTGGAGCTAACTGAGCTCACACTGGAAAAACAAAAGTTCTAAGTCCTGACTTTCCAGGGGTGCTAAAGAAATGTTCAGTTTAGTGCCTCTAGAAAGGCACTTAAAGAGCACTATAGGTGCTAACAATTAGTGCCTTTGGCAGTGTTCCCTTCAGTGCCTTTAAAAGGTAGGACTCGGCACCCTTGTTTTTCCAGTGCAGCGGCGCAGCGGGCGCAGCCTCTGACCTCACACGTGTCTTACTCCCCCGCCCTCACCCCCCAGTGCAGCTGGCAGTGGGTGACGGGGTCCCCGCTGCGCCTGGACTGCGGCCGCCACGCCCGCGCGTGGTCCGTGCTCCTCGTGCTGTACAGCATGCTGTCGCCCATCTACCACCAGCGCGTGTCCAGGCACATGCCCTACTGGAAGCTGCCCATTTACCCGTTCACCATCATGCTCGCCATCATGCTGGGCGTGCTGTGGCGAGCGCTCAACTCGGAGGTCGTTGCCACCTCCGTCAAGCTCCGCGCGCTCTTCCGACAGCGACGCACCGTGAGTGAACAGATAAACTAAGTGTGCATAACTGCCGAACACTTGTAAGCGTGCAACTGCACGTTGAATACTTTGAAGTGTGAACACTTCCTGTGCAAAGATGTTGCACACTTGCAAGTCTGCAACTTGCAGTTGCACACTGACATGTGTTAAGCAGTTGCACACTTAGTTTGTTAGTGTGGAATGTTACAGGCGGGTCACGCCCCCCCCCCCCCCCCCCCTCCGTCCTGTATCCGCTTCACCTAACCCAGTGAGAAATACTAGATGGTCGAGTCAACGTGGAATCGACGTTGTAGTGTTCGAGAAGTTGTCGTCGGTGAAATAGTGCGGTCATCGAGCCAAGTTTGGATTTTATCAGATTCGGCGTCGGCAAATGCAAATTACGGGAGAATGGCGCCTGTGTGACTTGGGGGTAGACCATCCCGCAGTTCATGCTTGCGCTGCAGGCAAGGTGTTATACATTTCAGGTGTATACCTATCATGGGCTATGAGAGCTTACAGAGCCTGAACTTGTCGGGTTCATAACGACCGAGGCAACGACGACTGACAGGTAGGTGTACTTTCTGGTTGATCCCAGAGTGGACAAATACTGATGGTCGATGTCGACGAAACATCTGATGTAAAACTGAATTCGCTGAATTCTGTTAATTCAAGGGAATTCCCTCAAATTCACCAAAAAATCAGCTTTAAATCAAAATTTACAGCAAAATTTCCTTTGGAACAATGGAAGCGATTTTTGACGCGAAATCAGCGTGCCCTTTTCTGGGTGCATACCACCCTCAAAACAACACTTTGTAACACTCGTTGATACAAAGTATGTGCCAAAGATTCGTTCGTTACATTCCAGTCCCGCAGGGGCCTGACGGGCGTCGTGGTGCGCGGCTACTGCATGCTGTGGCTGCGGCTGCGCGCGCTCACGCAGGCGCTGGGCCGCGCCTGGGGCGGCGTGGTCCTGCACATGCTCATCACCATGATGGTCATGACCATGACGAGCCTGTTCGGGCTGCTGTCCGCGCTGCAGCACGGGCTC
This sequence comes from Frankliniella occidentalis, assembly GCF_000697945.3. Taxonomy (NCBI): domain Eukaryota; kingdom Metazoa; phylum Arthropoda; class Insecta; order Thysanoptera; family Thripidae; genus Frankliniella; species Frankliniella occidentalis. The sequence goes on from NW_026267199.1 coordinate 266,273, forward strand.
TGGCGGCGCGTCACCAGCACCATCGCCAGCGCCGTCTGGGGCGCCACGCTCATCTTCTGGATCTGCGGCCAGGGCCGCGCCGCCGCGCGCAGCGTGCGTAGCGTAGCGTGGCTAGCGATTTGAAAGTTCGAAATTTTTCTGGAAAAATCGTACCTCTCCTAGAAAAAACATCGTAAAAATTTTAAATATTCCCGGA
>NW_026267199.1:268268-304924 GCF_000697945.3 Frankliniella occidentalis
ATAAAAACCACACGCTGAACAAGTGACTGTTGCCGTATGACTAGCCTCAGCTCCACTTCTCCTCTCCTCCTCCTCGGGCCAAGAGTGGAGTCAGATCAAATCGATGGCATAGTTTCTGTTATTTGTGCGGAAAAATGAGTTTTGAGATGAACAATTGACCTGTTATCGGACACCGGGTGGCCTGCTAGTCGTCGGTCAGGTCGACGCTCCGTGTGTGAAACTGGGACGATCGACCAGGCAGTTTGTTTAGCCAATGATGATTTGATAAACAAAGAGGGCCCAGTAACGTCCCCCAACCCGTCAGTGCTCGTCATCTGATCTGCTGCCTCCGGCGCCTCAGTCTCGCAATGACTGACGGGGAACGGCAGTGCTCGGCGGCCGCCGCGTTCATGTAAGGGAACAACGCCTGTCAGTCCTGTCATGTTTAGCACCCGTCTGGCGTAGCCTGGCGCACCCAGCGGTGGTGTCAACCAGCTGATTTTGGTATCTCGCTCGCTCACTCGCCATGCTGAGACTTACTGCCTCCAATAAAAGTTTTTCTCAAAGATTTTTTTTGTTTTGTCAACCACTTGACTGTTGTGCTGCAAGCGTAGCTGTGGTGACTGGCCACATCTGTGTGAGATAACACGAAGCAAGCGCACTGTTCTTTAAGAGCTAATTTCAGACTTCTTGGAAGACTTGCTTTACCAGTAACATATTTCTAGTATCATTTTAAATAAGGAGATAGGTTTGTGTACAGTGTTGTCATAACATTATCAGGAATCTTCTTCTGCTGCTCATTGCGGCTGGTATCGCAACACGCAATACCCGACATGACCGATTTCCTTCATGTCTACACATTTTTTTTACCTTTCAAAATATGTCTTCTAAATTCCTCTAAAGAACTTGTTCATTTATCAATTTTGTGTCTAAAGCAACTCTTACATATAAAGCAGTTCTTGCATACTAGTGACTTCAACCAATCAGGAGTTCTTTTGTGTTAACTCTTTCATTAAAGAACATAATTTATTATTACCATTAAAGTGCAGCAAAATCAATGGGGGTAAAAAATACATGCTCACCCTTTTGTCAATTCCTATGGCCTAGAGTGAAATGTGTTCTGCTTTGTGTGATCTTAGTTTTAGACATTGCTTCGATAAATTTTTCTACCTTATCTTTCAGTTTAATTTTCAAAGTGATGCCACTTTTTATTAATATTTCTTTTGAATCTTTTTAACTATCTCAATTTTGACCAGTTCTGGAGCATCAATATCAACTTCCCAAATCAACAATTGGGTGAAAGAATCCAGATCATGGCTTATTAAAAAGAGGTTGGTTCATTCTCTAAGCACCTTAAGTGTGGTACCTGGATTTATTCTTGTTTTAGTGGAATTATCATTATTTCTTTATCTAAGGTGTGGAGGGAACATGTGGCTGTCAACCTAACATTCATTTGAGCACTTAAACCAACCAGCTTCATGTGTTACGGGGTATATAAAACGTCTGTAGTCTGGGCTGCTAGGCTTGCGTTAAACCTGGAGTAACTATGGAAGCCACTCCCTCCCTTCAGATCTCGTCAGTTCCTTAAATTTGTTACAATGACGTTTTAAGTTTTAATGAACCCTGTTCTAGTATTGTCTAGTGTCGGTGTCATACTTTGAGGATGGTGTTGGTCATAGTAGAAGAGCACGCTTGTACAGAAGTTCTACTTCTTATCACGCCACTCTCAATGTCTATCACAGCCTGTTTGGACAACCTGCCTATTTTTGCTTTCTTCCAGGATTATGTCATGTTCTTGCTTTGTCAGTGTTTTTTGTCTGTGAGAAATCATTGTGGATCTGAATACATCAATTTATCAGTTGGTTCCAGTATTGGTTCATCAGGTACCTTTCATATTGTTAATTTTTTTTTAGAAGTAATGATTAACCTTCTGGCAGCAAGCAGCATTAGATTTTTATCTTAAGTAACCCTAACAGCTTGATTTCAATTTGGATAAAATAACCTACATATTCCTATTTCTGTCTTCATTTCAAATTTTTGCAAAGCATGTTATCAGATTTTACCATTTAATTATCGTGCATGTCTGAGGTTTAGTAGCAATATCAGATTTCAACAGCCAAATAATTTAATGTTCCTCAAGGCGAACATTCTGAAACCTGATTTGCTGTGCCTGAAAAATGCTTAAAATAATCACATTCATGTCTTAGAATTTCCTCTCCTTGAGTGCTTGTTTTTACCTATTCTTTGTATTTTGGGCTTCTTTGCATACTTCTAAATTATGGCCTTCTTTTGTGCATTCATGTATTTCTTTCTATTAGATCTTTTTAGTTTTGAACAACAACGCTCATGTGTTTTAATTCTTCCTCTGCGTCCGTGCCTTACTTTACTTAATTTAATTTTAAGAATTGTAATTGCTATCTACTCTTATTTTTTTTATTCAGGCGGAAATCCGTTGAAAATCTTTTAATGACTGGACAAGATGTAATTGGAAGCAGTATTGGTTCTTCACTTACATTTAACACAATGACTCTACCTAATGTATCTTCTCAAACAATAACGCAAGGGCAACAGAGTCAAATTACTGGAGAATCTAGGTTTGGATAATTTTTTCATCATGTTTACCTGAATTTAGCAATACACCTCACATATTTTTAACAATATTCTTGTCTTTTCCAGCCCAAATCCAAGTCCTCAGCCAAGCCCTCGACCATCGCCCCGTCAGCACAAAAAGGATCAACAGAAATCAGACTCAGGATCAAACACAAAAGAATCAAGTCCAGCAACTGACCGATTTGATGTGAGCAACATAGACTTGGTAAGTCTCATGACAACCGATTGGTGAATTTTTATTTTTATTGAATGATTATTTTCTTTTGTTTCTGGGAGTAATTTTAATGAGTGCCATGAGTATCACCTCTTGATAAATTCTGGTTTCATATTTACTTCAACTGTTTTTTTCTTGTGTTGTTGATCTCCTTTATGTTCAATGTATATTGAATGGTGCTCTGGGGCAATTTATTCCCATCTCATGAATGCTCCTTTGAATACGACAGAGAGAGGATTTTCCCTAAACTTCACTGTCTGGTTGGGTGGGACCTGCCAACACATGGCAGAGTGAAACTTCTTTCTTTTCTCTGTCAAAAACGGTTGTTAATTTTAGAACTTAAACTTTTGGAAACTTATTGATCCAGGTTCTTTTACGTGAGAAATCCATTGATCAGAGTGAAAGAAAGTCTTTGGGTTCATCCTCTCAAGCAAGCTCAAATTCAGCTGCTAGTGGAAAATCAGGCAATCACAGCAGTGGAGTATCTAGTTCTGGAAAAAGCTCTTGGTCGATATCCCGTTCATGCTCTACTACAAGTGATACATCTTTCCATACTACTGAGGTGTGCCACCATTGGAATTTGGGTTCGGGCTTTATAAAACTAACTTCCAGCTAGCGTGCATTTGAATGATACAAATCCTTGTTGCAAATTGCAAATGTTAAAATCCACGATAACTCTATTATATTTACGCAGTTAGTGACCTATGCAATATGCTATGTATGTTGTTGTGGGAATGGTGTTGGGGTGATATTTTACTTCCCCTTTTTTTTCTACCTTGAGGAAAATGTGTTGCTCCTTTAATAAAGAATAATAGACTGAATCAGGGCTAGATCAGAAATGTGTCTTTACTAAAACATACCCAAGACATGTTTTTTCAGGGTCCTCCCCCCTTTTTTTTTTCCTTTTTAACTTTTAAATTAAATTTGGTTTGTGCTATTTGTTTTGGCCATGGTATAACAGTATAGACTAACTGCCTTGGTTTCTTTTGCCATGCACACTCTATTTGCTCTATTCAAGCCTAAATGTGGAAAACAGGTTAGTAGCTTGTAACAGAGCCTGTAGTGGAAGTAATTCCCTGTTTGCAGTAACTCAATTAACAAATACTTAGTCTTGTTTTATTCTAGATCAAACAATTCATGTAGTGCTTTTCTGCTGAATGGGCAATGTAATCAATTTAGTGAGGAAGGGGTATTTATTTACTCATTTTATTCTTCTCCTGGAATGGGGTGTTGTTTGTTTTCCTATAATTGTGTCAATACTGTTATTTATAATTAGAAAAGTGTGACTTGTCTTCGAGTGCTAATATTTTCTTCTCAGTAGTTATTTCCTTATTAAATAATAGCATCCTCATTGTAGAATGTTTGCATCAAAAATTGGCATTGAGCTCAATGTGCCAAAAACTTAAATACCTTCTTTGTTTTGTGTAATTAAAAGAACAATAACTAGATTCATTTTTTTTTACTTTTGGCCAAATTTCTTCCCAAGTTTTCTTAGTAGCAGTACTGTATTGATAAATAGTTGGATTCTGAATTGAGTTGTTTTCAGTCACAACCGTTATTGCAGTCACTGCAACTGGTTATATATTTTTGTATCTACCTGCGGTGTTATCACATTTAGGCTGCGCCGCAACATTTACAACTTCTTATTTGTTGTGCGGGAAGCCTCACTTGAAGATGTCAGTTGTTGGACCTGTTTGCTGTATGGCATTGATTTTCCTTTGTATTTAATGTAGCATAGCAACATTTGTGTGGCATTGTGTTAGCATTTTTGAAAACATTTGTCATAGTTAGTTGACATTGCTTTACTTTCTTGGCAGTGGGTACAGTTGATAGTCTAGTGAACAAGTATCTGAAGTAAATGGTACTACAGTATTTACCTAAAAATATAGTAAATTGTCAGTAATATTCTGCAAATTATATCAAGCATTCATTACTTCTAAAGTGTATTTTGCTTTTCTTTTTCTTTAAATTTATCTTTTTACAGTCCCTAGTGCCTTTTCTTTAAGTTGTTTCCTTGGAAGCATTTCTATTTTGGAAATCTCATCAGTTTTCTCAAATGTATTTTATATCTGTCTCTGTTGTTTACAACATAAAAGGATCTGATTCATCTCAATTTTTAATTATTCATTTCTCAGGATAATGTCAGTCGAGGATCAGATTCAAGCCAAGCTGACATAAGCCGTAGCATAAGTCATGAAAGTGCTAAAGAAAGGAAAGAATCAAGAGGATCAGATCGCTCAAAGAAAAAGTCTTCGTGGTACAATATACTCTACCCCACTTACAAGTCGAGGAGCAAAGATTTCAATAGAATATTTAAAGATGTGCCTCCAGAAGAGAGACTCATAGTTGGTATGTGGAGCAAGTAATTAATATTATCTATGTATCTACCTTAATACTTTTATTGATAGACATGTTAATCTTACTGGTCTTTTCAATCTTAAGATTACTCATGTGCGGTAGCCAAGGAAATCCTCATTCATGGCCGCCTTTATGTTTCACAAAATTATTTGTGTTTCTACGCCAATATCTTTCGCTGGGAAACACTGGTAATCAAATTAAATGACGCTTATATACTGCATTAACCCTATTTCGATTTCATATATATGTGTATCTATCTATGCTTTTAACAATATCCTTCAATGTTAAAACAGATTTCACTTCGCTGGAAGGATGTCACTGCAATAACCAAAGAGAAAACTGCTCTTGTTATTCCAAATGCTATCCTAGTATGTACAGAAACTGAAAATCTTTTCTTTACTACATTTGGAGCCAGAGACAAAGCATATCTCATGCTTTTCCGAGTGTGGCAAAATGCTCTCATGGATCAGGTAATGCAAACAATTTTAAGTATTATCCCTGTTATGGATGGGAATCTCATATTATGAGATATTATGAGGCCTGAATGACTTCCACTCGGGCCCAGGTGTTGTACTGATAAGATGCCTTTAACCCAAATCTTATCTCTACCCAGCAAATGTCAATGCAGGAGATGTGGCAGTGGGTTCACGCTTGCTATGGGCAAGAACTAGGACTCACAAGTGAGGATGAAGACTACATAGAGCCACTGCCAATAGTTGAAGGAAACTCACGACTTTCAATGGAATCATTCTCTGAGGTAATTGTCCATTTGCTGTAATAAAAGAACTACATACAGAGTCTTTTGTCTTAATCCCGCCATGAAAATCAAAAATACTATGCTTGGTTTCCTGATCATTTTTTTACTTTGTATTTTAGAAGTTCAGGAATTAATTTCTTATGAACTGTTTCAGGATGGTCTAGCATCCCCGGAAGATTCTCTTCGTGTTGATGATAGTAAACCCCAGACTTTAATTCCTGTTTTGTCTGCTGAATTGGCAAGTATGGAGGTTACTGGGAATTCAGCTGTTCAAACTGCCCAGCCCTTGCCTTCCATATCATCACCCTCATCAGTGACGTCCCCTAACTCGATAAGTACTAATAACCCTGAGGCTCAACTTGATACAGACATGAGTGATACTACTGAATCTGAGGCTGATAAAGTATCTGGTATGAAATAAGAACTTCTCACATAACTTGGTCGTGCTCTTACACACTAGGGCAATATTGTTAAAGTGGTCTTCTTTCTTGATAGATTTGATTGGCCTCTCCAGTGGTTCTGGTCAATGTACATCTCAGCATGATGGTCGACAGATGCTACAAGTTGTACTTCCAGTATCAGTTGATCAATTATTCACCCTATTCTTTACAAACTCAAAGTTCTTTGTAGATTTTCATGTTGCAAGGAACTCATGTAGTAAGTAATGTTCTACTAAATGTGCTTCCAATGGCAAATGTCATTGTCTTTATTACTAAATTATTCTCACAGATATCAAGCCATCCGCATGGGCCCAAAATGCAAAGAATGAAAGATTGCGAACAGTGTGCCTTACTGTAAATATTAATCAGGCCGTGGTTGGTAAGCGACAATCTCAAGTCACTGAAACTCAGGTAATGGAAATATTATCTATCTACCTGTTGTGTAGAATGTTAAGAGTTTTGTATGAAAACAATTTAAACCTGGCTATACTTGTATGCTATGTTCCAGGCTATGTTAAAATGTAGTAAACCAGGTAAAATGTACGCAATCGAGTCTGACTGTCAGAATGCTGGAATTCCATACGCTGATTCTTTTTCAATAATCACACATTATTGCCTCAACAAAGTCAGTGAAACTGAATCATCTTTTGCTGTGTATTGTGATATTAAATATAAAAAATCAGTTTGGACCGTTGTCAAAAGTAAGGGAGTTCTTTTTCCCCCCTTATTTCAAGATTGCTTTTTGTAACAATGTCTTTGTCTATTTTACTGCAACTGTACCTTTCATTATTCAGGTTTTATTGAAAAGCATACTTGGGCAGGCTTAGACGAATTTTATGCTGCTCTAGAAAAGGCACTGCAAGCCGAGTGTTGTGCTGATGAGGAAATTGCGGAAGATGTTGAAGTAGCACCCAAAATAAGAAGACGGCTTCGCAGTTCCTCACGGCGTTTATCCTCTTCACGACATAATGATGAAGTCCTGGTTCCGAGGGCTAGGTCATCTACAGGGAGGTGAGAACATTCCCATCAAAATGTTTGCTTATATAGAATGAATAATCTAGCAATCAACCAAATTTTGCCACCTTTGAAACATGTATAGCATAGCCTCCCATACTCAACCTAAGATATTTGAAAATAATAACTCATTCTGTCCTATTTAACAGTTTCTGTGCTTCCTTCTTTAATTACTTTGTAATTGGTGGGTGGTTGATCTTCTTAACTGTATTCAATGTAATAATCTCATAAATGCAACCACATCAATGTGAAACCTTAAAACTGGTATCTTTAATGCTTGTGCTAGTTTGGAAGCCCTCTTCTTCAACTTGTGGTGCTCATTACAGTGTTCAATATTTTGTTATAAAAAAAATTATTCTGCATATTTTCACTTTTACAAGACATCTTTTACAAGTTAAATGTTGATGGTTTGTGAGCATGAAGGTTTTATGACTGACAGCATGCATGGCTACATTTTTCACAGGCGCTCTCTGCCTCGAGGCTCAGTTGGAGCTGCGGAAAATTCTTTTGACAGTGTTGGTGCAAGGTAAATTTTGCCTGAAAGGCTTTTCTTTGTTTCCATCCATTATTTTGAGATTTAGACCAAAATTGTACTTTTAGAATTCCACATATTTGAATGAAGAGAGCAATAGCTCTGCGATAACACACTTACTCTTTTCATATCAATCTATCAATCGCTATCCTTTTATATTATTTGACTATACTTTAACTCATTTGGAAGCAATCCTGTGAGTAGTGGTAGAGAAGGGTTAGATAAAACCTTGTAAGCCAGGTAGTTAAAGATGCTACCTGGAAGAAACCCACACTCACAAGTCACTACCAGGCTTGCTTTCAAATGTATTGGAGTACAGGAGGTAATAGTGCTTCTTTTTATGTTTAATTTCTTATTTCAGGCAAGTCATCCCTGCTGTGACAAATGGCGTGGAAACTGTTAATGTGGTTATCCTTGGAATACTAATATTACTTCTAGTCTTGAATGGAGCTTTGTATTATAAGCTGATTTGTTTGGAAAGGTGGTCTGCAATTGACCCAATACCTGTAGGATTAAATGAAGATCTGCAGTCATTAAGGTACAAAATAAGGTACCTTGTTGCTACACAGATTTTTTAGTTGTAAATTTTAAAGCTACATTTAAAAAAAATAAGCTTGTATTCTTCTATGTCTAGCAAAAACCCTCCTACAACACAAGAAGAATGGATGCGTTTGCTGAGGCAGCAAGAGTCTTTGCACACTTTAGAAATGCAAAAGTGGCAGAAAGTTTTGCAATCATCAGTCATTCTTTTAAGAGAGGTAACAAAACTTCTAATGTTGAAAGTGCAATGTGTATTTTTGTAAAAATGTAATGTGTCTAATTTCATTTTCAGACTGAAGACTCTCTGAAGGAGCTGCAAATGAGTATACAACCAAGAGTGAAACACAAAATTACACCTGCTATAAAAGAGTTAACAGACAATGTTGACAAAAGTCAATATGACAACTCATAGCCGTAAAGAATTTGTTAAATATCTTTAGAATTTTTCTCGTTATGTACTATGGAGGAGAAATGTGATAGTTTCATTTATACTGAGTAAGTTGTACTGTAATCAAATTACTTTCTGGCAATTGACTACTCAGGGCATGTGTTAAATCTCATTTTTTGCTCTTTGCCTTTATCTTTTGATAAGCTGCAACCTCTATATTACAATTATTTTTTTGGTTTAAACCTCAAGTATTAGGCATTGTTCCTTTTTACATGTCTGTTTGGGATTTTAATTTATCTATGTACTGATGGCAGGAATGCTATCTCGAGTCGGAGCTGAGTCATCTATCACTTAAGTTAGTAAAAAGGAAAGGGAAGTTGTGTCTTCCTTTTTTGTTATATCTTGCCACCTGAAAAAGCTCTGGTGCTATAAAAGTAGCTCACATGCACTTCTTTTGTAATTCTTCATTACTCTGTTTCTCTTTTAATAAGTGGGTTTGGAGGATTCACTGTCTTCAACTCAGATGATCAACCTTAGCTTATCAAATCATCAGTTCCTACCTCTCATAATCATGTTACTGTAATTGTTAGTGTCACGTACCAGCATCTATGTAAAGATTTATGTTAGTACAAATATAATTTTATTGTTGAACTGTTTTCTGATCAATATTGTTCTGAAGGATTTTCTTCAGTTACTAGTGTCCAAACGAACGGAACCCATGGAGACCGTACCAGGGTTTGCCATTTGCTTTGAATTTATTAGTGGAGTAATTCCACTTGCAGGATTGTTTTATGTTGTGTTAAATGTCTGAATCTTTAACTTTTTATATTTGCTGTACACCAAAAATATTCTTTGTTACACAACTGTTGTTTTTGTTGATTTTGTAAGTAATATTTGTTGTCATTGTGTAAGGCCAATTAATTTGGTCTTGGTTGTTCCAAGTTAGGCAAGTACATTCATAAAATTGAGGAGAATTGCTTTTTCATGAAATTCATATCAACATTTACTAGAACCTCAGCTCATCAGCATAAAGCTCTTATACAGGCCCTGTTTACTGCTGTATTAAAGCAAGTCAGATGTAACATGCTATATTGGGACCACTTTGTAACACTGAAAGTACTTTTAAATCCAAAGTTTTAAGAAGTGTTGCAACAAACACTCAAAATGGATTTAGTCTCGGCGAAGCTGAAGCCACCCTGTGATTTGCTTTTAGTAACCTGATTGGCTGAAACCAGCTCCGACCCATCAGTTTACTCATAACCAACGACTGGGCGGCTACAGCCTAGCTACACCAAGACTAAATCCATCATCATGGCATGCTACTCAATTAACCAAGCTGGCTGCTTATCTTTTAAAAATGCGCACATTAATGTCTCAACATTAAAACGCAACAATCTGCACAAACAGGTAGTGATTTCAACTGCTAGTAAAGTGAAACATTGTTCTCTGCTGATAAAAAGTGATAACTGTCTGTGGTACAATGTAGTTGCTAAGCTTGTTTCTTGTACTGTATTTCGTACTTACTGATACTAGTCTGTACCACAATTAGGTGCTGAATTAAATGTAATATTCATATATTTTGAGCAACAATAAAAAGCCAAATGGAAGTGACTTGAGCCGTTGATTCATAAACCTAAACAGGAATGGTTGATCACAAACCATGTCCAAGTGAAAAGTTCAAGCCAAGCCATATCTGAATTTTATAGATTCAGTTATCTTAGAATTTCAGTGAGGTCTGTCGTGTAGCAATATAGACAGGGGAAGTAATAGGACAACTGGAATGGAATTAAGTTTTAACAAGTTTATTTCTCCTCTGGTTTGTTGAAGACAAGAGTGTAACCACACTTGCCACAATAGTGTCTGTCTTCCATGGCAGCCATGAAGACACCAGCGCCGCACTGGTCAGAGGGGCACTCGCGACGAAGGCGGTGGATCTTTCCATTCTCGTCAACCTAAACGAAAAAGTCAGTCAAAAGAGGAAAATAAAATCACAAGCGCCTGAATGCTATTGTGAAGACACATACCTTGTAATACTTAAGGACAGCAAGCTTGACCTTCTTCTTCTTGTGCTTGATCTTCTTGGGAGTGGAGTAGTTCTTCTTCTTACGCTTCTTGGCACCTCCCAGAAGTCTTAGGGTAAGGTGAAGAGTCGATTCCTTCTGAATGTCATAGTCTAGAAGGGTTTGTCCATCTTCCAACTGTTTGCCAGCGAAGATCAACCTCTGCTGGTCAACGGGAATGCCTAGAATTTCAAAAATATTAGACCAATACACAACAGCAACTTTGATGTGCAAAAATGAGGAATATTACCTTCTCGCTCTGCGATCTGGCTTTTGAGGGTCTCAACCGAGTCAAACGGTTGGACATCAAGGGAGATGGTCTCCTGACTTTTGATGAAGATCTGCATGATGATGTCCTAAGTAGTTACCTAGAAGCAGAAATCAAACATTACCACAGTTGTTTAAAACCATAATTAGCCTAGAAGATAAGTGCCACAGCTCTGAAGTGTAGAAAAAATAAGGTAAGTCAAAAGAGACAATTATAAAAAGATTAAAAATTGGTTGAAAACATTTATTGAAATCTGACAAGTCACTTCCTTATAATTAAGATTCAGTACAGTCAATCTTACACCAGCTTCAACAGAACTAAAATTAAACAATTAAGACAGCATTAATACATCCATCATTTTCAGGGTTATTCGTGACCTGGGCATATTTACCCCAAACCACCTTACCAGCCTGAGTTACAAGACCCAATTCACTAATATTAACTTCAATAACAGTACCCTTGGTAATGACACCTAATGATGTGTACATGGGTGAACTAGGATTCTTCTTAACACCAATAATTGGGACATGGAAAGTAGCTTTAAGCTCTGGGTGTGTGACGTGGGCCTTGTTGAACCTAAGTGCCATTGGTCGAATAAATCTTTCAAATTTAGGAGGTTTACGAGTAAACCCTTCTCCAACGAAAGTGACTTTGGTGACCATCCTCTTCCAAGCTTTACGCTTTGTTCTTCCAGAGCGAAGCACCTGCAAGTATAAGAAATGAAGTTAGAATACGGAAGCGTTATGAATGAGTAATACAAATTCTTTTAAGTCAAGTACTGTACCTTAAACACTTCTGAATCTGCTTGTGCTTTAACCTTAGGGATTGGAACATCCCATTTTCCTGCCTTTTCCTTTCGCTTTTGTTTGATCATGTTCGACAAAATCTTGGCCCGGGATTGGACATCACGATCCAAAAGGTACACTGGTAGTGCTCCATCTGTAGGCTGCTCTTCTGTCTTCTTTGTCTGCAAACAAAGATATTAAATTATTAAATATAGCCCAAAAGATGCACTGGTATTGAAGACGCATGATTGTCTATACTCTCAGATTTTAGCCGCACAGGTCAGAGAAAGAATAGTCTGAATTGAGTTACAAAATTTGCCTTGCACATTGAACTCAAACTGCCGGTCATGGGAGTTTCCAACACAATGGTTACATCTCAGTCGTGAGACTTCCCAGAAAAGTAACCACCATGACATTCCTAGTCTCCCACCTCCCATTAAGAGACGGCACCCTGCTAGAGTGTTTAGTGACCCTGGCTCAGACCTTCCCGGGACTAAGAAAGTAACAAGTACTTCGTATGGAAGTCCCTGGTGCAAGCTTCCCCCTGACCTGAAGTAGCTAACAGTCATCATAGAGTGAGTTATGGCTCAACAGATATGGACCCTCAGTAATAATAGATCAGAGCAGGACTAGTCTGAATTGAGTTGTAAAATATCTTGCACATTGAACTTAAATAGCTGGCCATGGGAGTTCCCAAGAGAAAATGTCATGCCTCAACCAAGTGGTATCCCAGGACATAGACAAATCCCACATTTCTCGTCCCCCACCCCTCATTTAAGAGGAATACACCCTGCTAGAGTGTTAACAGACCCTTACTCAGACCTTCCCGGGACATGTTTAGTAACAAGTACTCCGAATGAGTGTCCCTAATGCAAGATCTGCTCTGATCACTAAGTATCATCACTGGGCTAAGTACGGTTCAAAACAAGAGATGCATACCTTTTTCTCTTCATGTGCTTGAATTTTCTTCTTCATCTGAATCTTCTCATTGCGCCTCTCCTTGTTGAAAAGCTTGGCCTTGATACCTCGTAGCTTGCGGGCCTGCTCTGCCCTCTTCTTAGGCTCACGAGCTTCCCTCTTCCTCTTACGCTCTTCATAATCGAGCCGGCGACCATACAACTTTCGGTGCCTCTCAATATACTCGTTCTGTGGCATGCTGGTGGTGGTGTGGAAGGACTTTGTCTGTTGTTAATCGTCTAGGATGTTGAGCCTGCAAGCAAACAATAACTAAATAAAACTCTGATAATTGAGGCCCAATCTGAAATGAAACAGTACCAGCAGGAACCAGGACTCCCACTCCAGATCTGGGCAGTACTATCAGATAAACTAAGGGACGCACATACTCACCCAGGCGCAGCATGTATCTTCGCTTCCGCGGGCCAAACAGTTACTGCCCAAACCCGAAGTGACGAGTCATGAGTAGTACCAGAACAAGTCTCACTTCAGATTTATAATCGGCCAGGTCAAGACAATCTAAGCATCCCGAGGTCGTCATGTTGTGACACCAGAGCAACTGAGGGACTTAACCTGTACACCAGGTGCCGCTAGTACCACATAACCCTCCGCCGCAACATTGACATTGCAACGTAAACCGAACGAAAAAACGACAAATATGAACCAACAGAATGCCTCGTGTCATGAATGCAAGAAAATCGAAAATAATTTGAACCGGCGTAGACATCTGGCCAACACACGTTTCCGGCTTTACGAACAGCCCTACCCATGATAAAAGATCATGTATAATTGACTAATCGGTATCACATTCAAAATACTGAAAATTACTGAACAGTGAAATTCTCGAGAATGTTCAGAGAAACCAGTTACACATTCCAAACTTACTGCCAAACACTGTAAGGCACGACTTAACCTGAACGCCAAGCACCGATGCAACGTGGTCGCTAACAAGGTCCCATCAAATCAAAATAAATGCGGATCAAAACAACTTCAGAGCTGTGGCACTTAACACAATACAATCCAGATACCTACGTTAAGTCATAACGTAAACTTTAGGTACTTGAAAATCACTTTTGCCCGTTCAAATCGAGAACTCACCTAGACAAATATCATCACGCCTGTTGAAGGATCTGCCTATGGCGGACCGGAAGAAGTATAAGATTGTGGCGCACCCTCCAACCCAAAGTGACTCGTGCCGGTGGAAGTTCATTTTTAGAATCATGGCAAAATTCAGAAAAACAGAAGATAAAAATAAAACCTAAAAAAAAATTACATTTTTGAAAAGTAATTTTGCAGAGTTTTAATCTGTTTTATTGTCTATTTAGTAACTTGTAAAATTTGGAGTGCTTTAAGCGCCTTTGGGTTGGAGGCTATAAACAAACAGGAATACCACCTTCTGCTTGTCTGCTACAAGCTGTCATAATACTTATGAAAAATGCTCGTTGCTAGTACTTAATACATATTTTATTTATTTTTTGTCATAAGAATTAGAGGAACGCCTCATTGTAAAACAGTAGTCTCGCAATAACCATTTTTAAAAGCAATACTTTTTTTCTTTTCGTTAACAACATTTAGTTTGGGAAGTTCAAGTCGTCTGCTTCGTGTCGGCTTTTCTTGTTTGCCTTTAAAAGTTATTATCACAAAAGCGCTTTTGAAAAAAATATTGAAGCACGGTGTAATTATCGTATATTTTTAACTTTCTTGCTAAAGTTAAACTTTTATTGAACGATTCATTTTTAATATAAGGTACTAATCAAATGAACAGGGATCCTAACCTTCTATAACTGCTAGTTTTTCTAAACTTTTGGTATTGTCTATTGTTCTGTTTGTTGACAGTTTAATCACTCCATTTACAAAACTACTTCTTCAACTTTGGCGTTGGTGTCAGATACACTCTGAATCCATAATGGTTCAGCTTCATGTTAAGAAGGGAGATGAAAGCCAGTTCCTCTATGAAGTATCTACTGATTCCCTGATTGAAAGTGCTCTGAATGAGATCACTGTGATTTATAACGGACGGCTGAAAGTCAGTCGAATATGCATGGGTGAGTTAATTTTTATTTGTTTTCATTAGAGTATGTGTCAAGAGTTGGCCATAAACCTGTATGCATTGCTATCTCTCAGAAATGGAAGAGCTGGCAACTCATGGACCAATGCTACCACCAAATATTATTGGTCTCACTGATGAGCAAGTAACTGAGCTGAAGCTGGTTGATGAGTGGGCAGATAAGTGTGTACCTAGTGGTGGGTGGACTTTCAACAAGGATGACATTGGCCGCCGCAATGGCCGACAGCCAAATGAGAAGATGCAGTTGATTCTTCGCAAAACTGTTGAGGAAGCAAAGGCTATAGTGTCAAAGGTAGGAGCTTAGAAAGAAAATCTTTATCCTACCCTTGACAAACTAGAGTTTTTATAGTGTTTCTCTTCTGTTCACCCATAGAAACAAGCTCAAGCTGGAGTGCCTGTCACAAGAAAAATGGTGAAGGAAGCTATTGATTTGCTTCGGGGCGCCGTGACTATTGTCTACCCCATGGGCCTACCTCCTCACGATGCTATTCAAGAGGAGTTTGAAAACACTGAAGATTTATCTGGTACACAAGCTTCGCTGGAGGTGAACGTTTTTCTTTTGATGGAAGTGTAATTTTTCTCCTACATATTTAACTTGTATTTAAAGACTATTAATTACTTTCAGGTTATTGAGCCGTCAATGGCAAGTCTGTGGTTTTCTGGGAAGGAAATGAATCGCACCAAGAAAATCTGTGACTACTTGGGTCGTAATGACAAGACCCGAGCAGTAGTCAAACTGCAGAAAATTGGTCAGGGAGCTCCTTCACGTGAACCTGTGATGACAGAAGCTCAGCAAAAAGAATGGATGCTACATGCCTATCGCAAGCAGGAAGAATTGAAGGTAGGGGAACTATCCTCTGAAAGTACCTTGAAGCTTGTAGATAGTACATGTGCACCCACAGTAGATCCGACACTGTTTAAGGTGGAGCCGCATAACACCATACCAAAAGTACCTCTAGAAGAAGAAAATAATGAAACCGAAACTTCAGATTTTATCTATAGGGCATTAAATCAATCCAATGACAGCTCATCACTAAAAATTTCCCAGGGTGATTCTGCATTAGCAAACATTTCAAGCACACTAAGTCATTCTCCCTACAATATTTTTAACATACATAAATAAGGTAGACGGTGACATCATAAGGAGCATACTGTGATATTTTATACATATTTTGGAGTGTGCAACAAGGGAAGTATCATGATTTTTCCCTGGACACACATTTCTTTTTTCCTTTTTTTTCTTCTTCTTTGGGGTACCCGTTGGTAATTATTGCATCACATTACAGTAGATGATTGTCAGACAGGTCCTACATTGATACTTATTTTACACAAATTAAGAAAATATCTTGCTGAATAATTGTACTTCTATGCATAGAGAGCATACATTTGTATTTGTTGTTTTGTAAATAATTAACACTATTGTATTTGTAGGTGCTTTTAAAATAATTTTTCTACAAGAAATATATTTTGTGTATTTTGATGTTACATAAATCTACAATTATTTTGTGACCATTTTTCTGGTTTGAGGCATCCGAGGCAGAACTCCAATATTGGGGAAAAAGTTGTCTTAGTGCACACTGTTTCTAGTGCTGACTTCCATTTTTTTGACCTGACTTGATCTTCTGTCAGAACAGAAGGCTTCAAAGTTGAACCTCAAATTGTAGGACAAAATTATGTTGTTGATTTTCGAATATGATAAAATATGTAACCAAGAAATCATGTCAGTTATGTTAAGTTACGGACCCCTGGTCCATCCGAATTGTTAAAAAGCTAGTACAGCCAATGCAGGGCGCAGGGCGGGCCACCGGCTTAACACAGCTGCTTTGCGGGCTGGCCGACACTGCGCGTCGTAGGCGCTATCGCTGTGTCAGCTGTGTCAGCTAGGGCACGTTCATTGCGGGAACATCGTTACAAATCGCCTTTGCCCCACAGAAACACTATGTGAATGTAGTCGAATGGCCTTGTTAGGAACTATGTCACAAGGAGATTACATCTTTCACGTGAACTGGAACTGACTATAATAAGAAAATCAGAGAAGATCGCATCTGTAAAGAGCGTAGCGTGTACGTCCAATGGGGCTCTGCATTTCGGCGATTGGGAAAAAACACTAAGCTTGACCACATTGTGGTCGCGATGCACTAAACGAGTTGAGGGCTGTCAAAATTTTACACTTCGGCAGGTGTTTTCTTATTATTTTTATTGGTTTACAAATATACAAGAAGGGAGAGTACGCATAACTTTTGCTCTCAAAAACTTAGTGGAAGATAATGAAAACATGTGATGGCGATGGCGGTCTTTTAATTTTTGTACTTCCCTTGAATCCATGGTGGGAGGAATAGACAGTACATAGACTGAAAGTACTAAAAACAAAAAGGAGAGAAAAACGCCAATAAAATCAATTTGATTCAATGAACCTCGAACGCTCCAAGTTGAGTTTTGATGTATCTTGGTTACTGAGCTGAGTCGGCTGTGTTGCCCAGCCTCTTAACTACTGTCCCGCATTCGTGAGCACTACTAACTGAAGGATTCAGCGCATGGGCCGGAGCGAGGATCGGGTGCGCTCGGGCTTATCTCTGCTAGCAACTTCGGGGCGACCCGATGAAGTCTGTCGTCTCGGTAAGCGCAAGCTTTCCGTGCTTTCCGTCTCTTCTCCGTGTTCTACCCGGGTTTCGTTGTGATGGTGTCGACGCCCGACGAGCCGAAGTCCTCCGCAGCCTTGTCCGGCCCGACTTGCTTGGCCCGCGCCGCCCGGGCCAGCTCGGCCGCGGCGCCGAGGCCTGCCGGGTCGCTAAGCTCGACGTAGACGGCCTCCCTCCCGGTCGCTTGCACGGCGGACAGCGCAGCGGCCTCGGCCCGCCTGACGGATTCCGCCGAGGCCGGGGCCGAGGTAGGAGCCGAGGCCGGCGCCGACACGGACAGCCGCACGGGGATGATGAGGGGGCTGTCCATGGCCAGGTCTAGGCCGGGGGCCGTGGCCGGCGGAGCTCCAGGTGGGGCTCCAGGCAGCCCTCCATGGCTTGACCTCTGGTGCTTCCTGCAAACAACAGGCGCTGAGATGGGCGACATGTTCGAGCCTCGGGTGCCGCTCGGGGTCGTGGGGACGTCGTGTCAGAGACAAGAGAGGGTGCTCGCCGAACGCACTGCCGTCTCGCGCACGGGGCTCGTGCAAATTACTGCTTCGATCTTCCTCAACAAAACAACCGATTTTTCATTTTTTTTTAACGAAATAATAATACGTAGAAAAACAATAGTTATTTTTTTAAAAAATGATGTAACCAACCTCTCTTCTTGTCTCGGGGGGACAGTCAGACTGTCACAGTCCGTCACGCACGCGACACCGTGTGCGACACCGTGTGACGTCACGTGACGGCCTCACTCCACTCCAGACTCACGAGTTCATGAGCAAGCTCTCCGGGCCGGGGCCGTCGGAGTCGTCCTGGCGTCCGGCGCCGCCCCCACAGCCCCCACACAGAGCGCTGCAGAGCGTGCACTGCATGCGGCCCGCGTCGTCCACCGTCACGTACTTAGTGATGCACACCAGCGTGACGAAGGACACGACAAACAGCACAGTGGGCACCACGGTCGCGATCAGCAGCTCCCGCAGGGTCTTGTCCAGGTCAAAGCGCGCTATCGCCATGAAACTGTCGTCCTGCGGGGAGAAAAAGACGGTCAGAGCGTGGATGATATGGCCTGCACTCTCAACTTTTTAAGAGAACATTTGCACAGAAACCACGAGTCGTGCGGTTGTATATTTTCAAGAAATTCTTCAGCTTTCCAAAACATTTTCTTAGTATTATAATACGGTACTAGCGAGGGGTGCCCAACTGTGGTAATCAAGTGTACACAGACTTGGTAATCACTGGTAATCCCTGGTAATCCTCTTACTCGTGAGGGTCCTTGAAAATGGCAAATTTGTTAATTTAGGCATGAATTTTTGTGCACATCTTGCCTAATGCCAACGCGCATGTTCAATATGGCAACTTTGCATCCCTCCCATGGACAAAATCATGATTTGGCCAATCATAGAATGCAAATTTGTAACTTGCATGATACAGAATCAAGAACTACCAAAGAGTTGCACAAAAATGCATCTTTCTCAGGTCAAAAAATGGCCGCTTCGTTTTAGAATGCAGGTGGATCATATCTAGTAATCATAGGTAATCTTTGGTAATCTTTGGTAATCTTTGGTAATTATTGGTAATCTTTACAACTTGGTAATCCGGTGTACACATTTTTATGGAGTTGGGCACCCCTCGGGTACTAGGGAAACGCATAACTATACCAGGAAACGTTTTTAGTAATACTTCAAGAATTTCTCGACAATATTAACAGCACAAAGCTATAATTTAGTTACTAAGCAAATTTCTAGTAAAAAGTTTAAAGTGTGGAGAAAATTTGTGCACTTGAACTCAAATTTTAATAATTAACGTATATAAAAACTAAACCCCTCTTTCCCCGGTGTAATCATTGGACCCTTAGAAAAACAAATGTTATTAGCCCCTCCCCCTCTTTGCCCCGGGGTCGCCGGGGTCGGCCTGGCAGCCTGGGTCCAGGGAGGGTGCAGGGCAGGGGCGGCAGTAGCTCGCTGATGCTGGCTGCTCCGGTTCTAACCGGCTCTACCCAGTCATGCTGGGCCGGGGGGCGGGCGCACTCACGGGGTGGTAGTAGCAGGGGAAGCGGCTCTGGGCCGTCTGGTTGGCGCCGTCCCTGCCGTGCGAGGCCAGGAAGTCCCTGCACTCGCCGCGCAGCGTGTTGACGCAGCCCTCGAGGTTGATGTAGAGCCGGGAATGGTTGTAGATGGTGAGCGCGCGCTGCGGCGGCAAGAACCGACCCTCCGGGTCCAGCGGTCGGCTGCTGCCGCCGTACAGCGACCAGAACGTCGTGAAGTTCATGTAGGGCTGCGGGATGAGCTTCTCGTCGAGGACCGTGCCGTTGAGGCAGTCTGTCGCCCTGAATGGAAAATAACGACCCTGGTGTTGAAATGAAATGCAATCAGGGACATGTCGGTTTAATACAAAGGAGGATTTGTTCTCTCGATAGTACATGATAATCCCCTCCATCTTTTTAAGTGTGCTTTACTTTCTATGAGACAGACCACCAGTAACTTGTTACTTGTAACCGCAATCTGCAGAGGGATGGCCCAGAAGTACTTTCATAGTTGTCCGATAGGTCGCCTAGTGCTCGAGAGGGTGGTGACTATCGGGTGTCCGCGGGAGAATACGCGGCAGCTCGATGGGTTGCCTACGCAATATGGTGTGCAGGCGCGGAGGGCGAGGGGGGAGCGGAGGAGGTGGCAAGAGTAGAGAGCCTGGGCGAGAGGCAACAGGCCGTCCGTCTCGCGCCACCTCTTCCACTCCCCCCTCGCTCTTAGCGCCTGCTCGCCAGTGCGTAGGCAACCCATCGAGCTGCCGCGTATTTTCTCGCACACCCGGTATACTTTACCCCTTTCCCCCATGTTACGACAACATGGCCTCCGGTCAATGATATCTCCCCCCCCCCTCCCCCCTCTACTGCTATCAACTAGTTGACAAGTCCAAGTCCGTCCGCCCTCCGCGCTTTTGCCTAGAGTAAGATCCTGTCTGTATGTAGGCTATGTATGTACTCTTTTTGACGTATAGTGTAGTATACTACTTGACATACTGCGCACACTGCCGTTACTTATGCACGAAAGTTTTACAGCTTCTTCGCAGCGTATTACGTTTTCCCGTTCCTCATCAAGTTCTAGGCTAACAGTGCGTTTACTCTCTTGCCCCCGCCTCTGTTTGCAGGTAAGCCGCGCGGGTAGCCATGGTATCCTGACGCGAGCCTGCTGGTAAGTCACTCGCCCACTGATTATTCTTGCCCTTCAAAAAATGTACAAAATCTCGTGGAAATCTGTGTGCACAGACAGCTAACGTGCAATCGTTTCTTACATAATTGAGTGAATTTTTCAAATAATTATGAAAGAAGTTCGAGCAAGTTCTACATCGTTATGGACTTACGTTAGCTTTGGAATGCACAGAGGTTCTTATAATTTTGTCGGGTCAAACGTCTTAGAAAGTGAGATCGTAGGTCGTACAAACAGGTCCTTTCGGGAACGGCGAGTCGTATACAGTGTACGGGCTCCGGTCCTCAAAGGTCCTTGGCAGTCCCCACCCCCTTGCGTGCAGAGGCCGGCAGAGCCGACGCGCCGCAGTCATGCGAGGTGACGTGCAGGACGGGGAGAGGAATGCAGGCGGCCAGAGAATGGTTTCCAGGGCACTGGAGGTTTTTCATCCCCTATGACCGCCGATTTCCTGGAAAAAAACTCCATTGCGCTGCTACTTGAAGTATTGCGCTGTGGCGTGTACAGTACGCGACAAGCCGCTCCACCCCCTTTCCCTTCTGCTCGTTTTGTTGCCCCCCCCCCCCCCGCCCCCTACTTGGAGACCATGGAGCGCGCAGAGTGCTTCCGTTACTTGCACGGGTCAGAAGCCTTGCCTTCGAGATGACTCCATCCTGCGCTCTAAAAAGCGAGCAAACGGCCTTTCGCCGTCACTGCTCACTGCTCTTTTTGGGAGGCGCTGCTGCGGCTACGATGAGGGAGGGGCGCCTCCGCGTTGCCCTCGTCCGCCCGTGGACCGTATCGCCAACAAAAAGCGGGGGGAGGGAAACGCAATGGGGAGGGGAGGGCACTATCGGGGCCGCAACTGTACTCATTTGCGATTGCGACTCTCGATGGCCGAGTAAGTCTTGAGGCCGGGGGAGGGAGGCTGGCAAGTGGCGCCAACACATATGGGCATGGGTCTGTCGAGAACTCTGTTATCCATGTGAATAGTGCGTATTGCTACTATTTTCGCACAACAAACTGTTTGCCATTCTAACTTACGTTATTTTTGTTTTTCTCCTTCCGCCACTTTGTAGTCTTTGTACTAGTCGTTTAAGAGCGGACTTAGCAGTATTGCGGGTTTGCCTACTCTCTTCCGTTACCTCCGTTGCTTACCCTCTTCCGAAACACCTGGGCATGAGTATCAGGAACGACCCCCCACCCCCAGCGCGCACGCAAAGGAAAATAGACTTGAACTTTGGTGTATTTTGTAAAACTTTGCTGGACTTTGATCACAAGAACTGAGAAAGCTCGACAAACTTGAACCAAGAACTTAAGTTGTTGCTAACCTGAGCGAATTGTTGCCGACGCGCACCACGCTGAGGCAGGACGCGAGCAGCGCGCCGCCGCTGCGGTCCTCGTGCCAGACCTCGGTGGGCTCCACGGGCACGCCGGGCTCGCCGCCGCGCGCCTGGTTCAGCGCGAACGCCTCGCGGCACTCGCCCGTGAACAGGCTGTCCTCGTACATCAGGAACACGTTCATCGAGGTGGTGGTGATCTTGGGGCAGTAGCGGTCGCAGCTGTGAACAGAACAACACATCGAGATCGAGGGCTTGCAATGAAAAAGGCACGTCTTGCCTTTGACAATTTGCATGCCTTAAACGTATAGTTTCCTTTGAAAAACAAAATTGAACTGCGGTTTACAGGTCGGGCCCGCAAAGCCATATTCCCCCACTTTTCGTCTGTCTGACTCTGACACTGTTAGCTGTTAGTGCCCTCTCAGAGATAAAGAGGGAAGGCCCAAATGTTCCAAGCTTCAATGTGGCCCCGCAAGAGCGCGCCACAACCACCAGTCGTGCGTCGCGAGCGGAGTGCAACATGGCGTCGTAGCCAAAGCGTTTGTGGTCAAATTTTTAATTAAATTTCGGCGTGGAACACTTTGATGGCAGTTGGAGCTGGTCTTGGATAATCATCTCTCGTAAGTTTTGCTCGAATAACCGCGGAATCTTGCATGATCTGTCTGTGGGCAATGGTTTTGAGCTGTCTCTACCACATCTGCGTTTGAGGTTAGTTGGCTACGTCTTCCAATAATGGGGACCGGGGAAACCCTTTGATGATCCTGTTGTAATGTTTCCCAAGGAGGTTTTTACCTGCAGTATAAGTCAGCTGCCCAGAGAACACTGTTTTGTCAAAGTGACAACTGATGTCAGTATCGAGATTTTGTCAATTTGGTGGTGCCTGCAATGCAAGCACTTAGAACATTGCGTATGTGAGTGGCTTGTGTCCCTAGCGCATCTCAGTCCCACCCCAGTCTTTGATGAAAGTGTGTTCGTTGGAGGTAATTTATCCAATACCGTATTATCAGGTGTGGCTTAGAGTTCTGTAATACAAATGACTGTTGATATGATTGTGATGCATTCTGTATTTCCAACAGCCCCCGGGGAAAATTAGTTACACAGTCATTTCTAACATTCAACTAGTATCGCCAGCATCCCTACTTAAATAGTAAAATAAGACTCAAATTGAGTAAGGCGGGAAGAGAGTGCATTTACAAACTCGCTCAAGAAAAGCAAAAATTAAACTTATGACTACAATATAGAGAGGTTTTGCGTATATTCTAGAACATAACGGAAAACCTTCAAGGCTTTTTTATTCTTTCATTTCTCCGCCTCCCTCCCAGGCATGAGCTGCTCACCTGAAGGGCCTCTTGATCTTGGTGCAGATGGACCTGTTGCACTCGAAGAAGCCGTTGAGCTTCATGTTGTCCTTCTCGGTGTTGAGCACGACGCCGTCCGCCTTGTAGTGGCAGAGGAAGCGCTCCGAGTAGTTGCCGCAGTGGCCGAGCGAGCAGTTGAACACGCCGTGGAGCTCGTCGCACTCGGAGCCCTGGTTGCAGTTGTACCGCTTGACGGAGGTGGGGTCCGCCTGAAAGCAGGCAAGGGCCGTTGCCATGTTTATTTTGTCTATAAATGAGTTGACAGGTGCTATCAAACTCGCGCTGGTCTCCGTCGCCTCTATCGTGTTTCCCAGTCCCACCGGGTTTACAAGACTCCCATTCCCCATTCCCTCTGTGTCGGAGAGGAGGATAAAGCCCCCCCCCCCTCTCTACCTCCCCAAGGGCGGAGACGGGCAGAAATCCCTCTCCAGAAGTATGTGCTGGCTACAGACCGGTGCAGACAGACAGGGGATTACAGCGAGAGTTTTATACACTGCTCGGACGGCAGCCCACCGCCCCACGCGCCTCGTAAGAAAAGCCCGTCGGAAAAAGAATAATAATTGAAAAGTTTGACCGGCAACCATGACCGAGCGCACATCTAAAGTTTTCCTCCGATGGGGTGGCCCGGGGGCCGCGCAGGCAGCTCGGCTCGGTGCACCCCGCGCTCACGCCCCCCGCCCCGGCGATGTTTCCAACAGGCTGCTGCTGATGGGAGGCTGAGTGCCTCGTGCACACGAACAATGCTCTGTGTGTGAATGTGCGTGAGTGTGCGCGCGCGCGTATGGTGGTGACGGTACGTGGCAGGGCTCTGCGAGTGCGTTGCTGTGTCCCCACACACCCGTTAATTTACTTTAGGCATGTCTCCAATCAATATTGGCTGGAGAGAATGAATGGGCCTGCCGCGGCCCCGTGGCTTCCGTACCCATGCGGCTGCTCCGGGGGCAGCTGGCACAAAGTGCGAGGTACAAAGTACGAGGTACAAAGTACGAGGTACAAAGTACGAAGTGCACTGAAAAAAAAATACTGTGGTGCTAAGGACAGGCGTGTTGCTGTGGCTTGTCGTAGGTGGTTGACGTTAGACCAATGACAGAAGCCGGTAGACCAAGGACAGTATGTCGCTGCCCGAGACGCACGATGGTGCTTCCCCTGGCGGCAGGCAGTGCTTGGCTCCATGTTGTAAGATTGGCCAGCTTCCGAAGACGCCGCTAGATGGCATTCAACATTAGCTCTCGCTGATCACTTTCGTCGTGGTCTCCATTAGTTGTCTTGCTCAGACGCTCCTCATTCAGAAGCCACTGTCGCGCGCGCTCCAACCTGTCCGGTAGGAGTGCACTTGTGGTTGAATTTTTGGCACTTGGTGGCAAATCGTCACCCACTGACAACATGTCAGAGAGTGCCCAACTTGCGCTGGCTCCCGTCAATGCAGCTCTTGATTGCCGCCATCAAAATTAAATGCTAATAATGCTCTGGATCTCTGATACTAAATATTAAAAAAATATTACAAAACACTTTACTGAAATCAACGACAAGTGCGAAAGCACGTCCGTATTTCAACTAACTACAAGAATGGCTCACCCCAAAGACACATGTCACTACCGCAGTGACGTCCGGTCTATAGATCCAACGACATAGCCCAAGAACAGGCTCCAAGAACACATGTTCTTGAAGCCGATCCAAGAGCAAAATGTTCTTGGGGGTGTTACAGCTGTTCTTAGCACCACAGTATTTTTTTTTCAGTGTGCAAAGTACAAAGAGAAAAGTACTAGGTACCGGCCGAGCCGAACAAGTACGCGAACTATGCGCTGGGCGCCCGGCCTGGCAATCTTTTGTTGCTGCGCACGCACGCTCACGCACGCTCACGCACGCTCACGTACGCTCACGCACGCTCACGCACGCACGGGGTCTGGGGGCGAAAGGCCCCGAGGAAGGATTCCCGCCACGTGGAGGGGTTGGTACCCCTGCCCCCTCCCCACCTATTGATCTTCCCCGCTACCGTGTGGGTGAGGTGGGGAGGGGTCACTTTGTCCCGTGACCCCGCCCCGCTGCACGACTCGAGTCGCATTTCTAGGTAGTTGATGAGCCCCGCGCCGATGTGACGCGGAGAATCGAACCTATATGGGCAAGTTCGGAAGGAGAGGAGATGCAAAACGTGAGACCTCCCCCCCTTTCCTCCACACCTGCCAAGCTGACAGCTGATGTCCTTAGAACTTTCTCGCTAGTTTCATGTTTTGTTCAGGTGACGCACAGTAGTTGTTGCCCTCGGGCCCGGCCACCAGGGGACCCAGGGACCTCCAGCCCGGCCACCAGGGGACCCAGGGACCTCCAATCACGTGGAGAGAGATATCTCTCTACCGTGCCATCAGACCGTCCTTGGTATAGTGTACCGGGGGTCCGGGGGTACACGATCTCTAGAGCACATGTAACCACTACTCTCGAGTCCCAAGGACACACCCAACCTATTTCTCTACACCGCGTCCCGCGTGTGTGTACCCTCGAGGCTCGAGGAGAAGGGAGCACATTTATCGTGCCCTAGGGCTGGTGTACCGGGGGTTACTCCAATTTCTGGGTTGTTCTGCTCACCGGCGGGCAGCTGACGTTGCTGAGGCTGGAGCAGTTGCTGAGCAGCAGGTCCGTGGCGTTCTGCCGCACCGCCACGTGCATCTGCGGGCAGAAGCCCGTGGTCTTGGTGAGGCACCACTCGCCGCACGACGCCCAGTTGCAGTTGTTGACGTCGTTGGTGCGCTGCGTCTGGCACATGACGGGCGTGGCGGCGAAGCCCGAGTGGAAGGCGCGGTGCGACGGCATGTACACGGCCACGGACAGGTAGATGAGCGACACGGACGAGAGCACGGCGGTGAGCTGGCACAGGCAGATGGCCCCGCACAGCCGCCGGTTCTGCTCCATGAGCGTGCGGGGCGGCTCGCGGCGGCCCATGGCGGCGGCGCGGGGTTGGGCGGGACGGGGCGGGACGGGGCGGGCTTAGCCGGGGCCGGGGACAGTCATGTCCGCACGGGGAACCTGAAGCAGAAAAGAAACGGAGCATTATTGAACAAACTCGAACATGCCATAGTGCAAGACGAAACCTTTAGTCTATATGCAAAGGGACAATTTTGCCTCAGAAAGCAACGTTTTCGTGCACATCCAGACCGGATGCAATTTTGTTTCTAATACTGGACAAATTGTGAAAAGGTTTGCACAATTTGTCCAAAGTCACGCGCACGCAATTGAATGTTATCACGTTATTTTTTGTTATAATTTCTCCTTTTACTTTTCATTGCATGCTCTCTTGCAAGGAAAAGTTACCATGTCAAAAAAAACCACACACAAATCAAAGGCATCACAAAACACGAATGATGTCAGAAATTCGGGTTAGTTTACCACAAATCCTAATCCTAATTCCGTGGAATCATCCTGAAAGTGATTTGGCTTTATGGCACTGCCCATGGTCAGCCTATGAATAGTCTTACAGCGTCTGTATGTATGGTAGACAACAACTTGCCTGCCGTACATGCGTGTACTGCGGGCTGGCCTACCCTGACCCTCGCAGGAGCCGACCTCTCGTAATTATTATTTTTTTTTTATTTGAGGTATCTTTTTTCGACTTTATGTACCACGCTGACAGACGGGCTAGACAGAAGAAGGAGTGGCTAAAAGGGAATGCACATTTTCATTAAGGTTTGGGAACTGCCCCTGGCTTGCTCTTACTCGATAGCGGGTCATGGGAGAGCTCGTGAATGAATGATAACGCAGTGAATCGATAGGGAAAGGAATATCCTGTAGTCAAACTACTGCGCCCCCCGAAGCGCCCCTTCCCCTTTCGGTCTGTTGTCCGCGTGTGAGAGGGGGTGACACCAAAACAGTGCTCCAAGTTTAAAACGCGTCGTTTTCTTGTGTTCTAGTACATATTTTTTTCGGAAGAAGAGAGTGGAGGGAGGAATAATGGTAGTGGTGGTAGGGA
The DNA here is from genome assembly GCF_000697945.3 of Frankliniella occidentalis. Lineage (NCBI taxonomy): Eukaryota > Metazoa > Arthropoda > Insecta > Thysanoptera > Thripidae > Frankliniella > Frankliniella occidentalis. Next base: position 295,695 of record NW_026267199.1, read on the forward strand.
AAGGGGGGAGGCGGGCAATTTTGATGATTATGATGAGGACCCTCAAAACAAGAGCCAGGAGTCGTGTTGTTGTGTCCGACCCCACCCGTCACTGTGAAAAATGTTCGTAGGTTTGACTTTACAGGCGTAAATTTACAGACTTGGAATAAGGTTTTGAATTCGCATAACAAGGGCGCACACACACACATCCTAGGATGGCAGGCCGAGGACACGTAGTACAGGGGCAGCCGCCCCCACCGCCCCCGCCGTCCTCGCCGCCCCCGCTTCCCCGCGCCCCAGTCTACCACGCAACATAGAACCTTTTGCTCCTCAATTATTCACTCGCACAGCCCAGCCTCGACCAGTTGAGTGCAGACTGGTTCCAATCTGGCGGGGAGGGAGGCGACCGAGGGCTACGCCGGGCTTGCGAGAATACGAGGAGGAGGGAGGGAGAGGGCTAGCGCCTCGCAATCTTGGGCCTTTAATCTCACTCGGATAAGAAGCAGCGTGTAGCCCTCACCCCACCCACCCATTCCACCCCGACGCGACGGCGGCGACGGCGTGCGAAGGCGAGACCCAACAGTGCCACCCCCTTTTTGACATCTGATTGCGCTCCGACGGGCCCCTCAGTTCATTTAGCTAAATGTTTTCTTTCTAGACAGTCCCTTATTTTTTTGTCACAACGCTCCACTGTGCCCCCTGGGGGTTTTGTGTGGGGCAGCGCCACGCGATACTGCTGTGCCCTGTGCGCCGCGTTTCCTCCTCGAGGTTCGGGTTGTCTCCCCCCCCTTTTTTTCCCCCACCAGGGCGTTGTGCCTCTCGAGCTGCTCGGAGTAGATCGGCGGCGGCGCCCTGCGCGGGATATGGGGGGGGGGGGCACCGGCGTGACCTGTTGAACTGAGTCTACGCTTGGCGCCAATCGTGGTGCAGCCTCCTCCATACCGCAGGGCTCGTCCGTCAACCTCCATTGGAAATACTGGGAATATAATCGTAATATTGACGAAATATAATTAGTAGTATGGGTGACATTGTAATATTGGCCATAAATATGATTAATCTTGATGTAATGTTAAATATCGCCATTGAATGAATATTTGTGGTAAATTCAGTCCGTTCAGGGGGCGGGCCAAATCGACCCCTGGGGTAGGTAGGCAATTTGTCCTACAAAACCCCTGAAAGTAGGCAACCCACAGAAAATCGCCCCCTCCATCAGACGGACTTAAAACCGCGCCTGGTTGTGGTTGTGATATTTCTAAACATTTTCCAACACTGTCTTTTTCCGTTGGACGCCCGCTCGTGTTTGCGCGCCCGTTAGGGGACACTGTCTGAATCCTGTCTAGTCTAGGACCCTACGATCTGATCGATCCCTCTATCGCGAGCCCGCGGCCGGCGCGGGCGTGTGTTTATTTTTAGTCGGCGCAGCTCGTTCAAATTGATATTTCGTCTGCGGTATAGAGCCTTCAGCCCCCGCGGACCCACCGACTAGCGCGTGCGCTCCACGCGAGCGAGGGGTCGATAGGGGCGGGGCATGGCGGGGCGGCGCTTCCTTAGATGACGAGGCGCGGCACTAAAAGCCGCGGCCGCGGCAGGTAAACTTAAGGTAAACTTGAGGCCGCCCCACGGAAGCTGCGGCCGTGCCTTCCAGCGACTGTGCGGAGGGAACACCCAGAGGGGACGCCCAGAAGCGACGGGACGGGACACCCTGAAGGCCTGAAGGGTGCTCCGCTTATTCCGCCGCGACGTGACGGCTGACGTCGTAACGAGAAATTACGACCACTGCCGTCATGAAGGGCGGCGCGCTGGGCAGAGAAACAATGGCGGAATGGGTGGGGCTTTGAGGCGCAGGGCGCGACCGCGCGGCCGCCCGGATATGGCGCACCTGTGCAAGCAGCCGGAGCCGCTCCCGCTCTACCTTTAGAGGTGTCACAGCATTTAGTTCTGTTCGAGAAGCATGAACTCTCCCGAAGGCCGCCCGAAGGCACACCGCAAAAAATAGGCTCGTAAGGCAAACGATTTTTTTTTTTAAATTCTTTTTTCAGCTTGCAGAGAATTCTGAAGCATTTTAATACGAACTAGTTTTTTTGCATACTTTTGCACAGTTGCGCGTGTTGTCGGGAGCAACTTGACGCGACGCTTGACTTTTGTTCTGGTGTCCTCATAACCATAGAAATTGTCCCCCCCCCCGTCCACATTTCTTTGAATATGAACACAGTTTGCAAGAACTCTGGCAGCTCGCGCATAATAATTGGGAGGGTGCGCTTGGTGCTTGGTACATCAGTGGCACATTCGTCTTATAATCATGCAACAGTGTGGCTGCTATCCCCGCAGAGCCCTGCACCGAGCGAGCATCGGATGCCTACATGGCGTCCGAAAGCGAATCGGAGTGAGAGGGAGCTATGGCCCGGCGCGAGCTTCTCGCTCCCACAACCGCTTTCGGACGCCATGTAGGCATCCGATGCTCGCTCGGTGCAGGGCTCTGTATCCCCCCTCCTCTCTCGGTCTCTCGGAACCCCTTGTCGGTAGGCATTCAACCTGCACGGGTGGTTCGCGGGCTTGCCTACCCTGCGATTGGCGGGCGCTCTGACCCGCCCTATCGTGGTTCTGTTGGTCTCTGATTTTTACGGATCCTCTTGCTTATCAAAGCCAGAAATGTCATCATCGCCAAATGAAAAAACGATGTACTTGTTTCTCTCTCTCTTCATCTACGTCAACCTTTGAATTCATAATGAGCTGATTTTCACGGATCGACTGGAATGGCATTACGTTCTGACGTAGCGAGCGACTTAGCTTTGGCTCTGTTTTTCTAGCAGAACTATCCCTATTGCAAACGGCGGACGGAGTGCTATCTACGTAATCCACGGGGACACTACGCATTTTGCATGTAGGTTTTTTGTAGATCTTCCTGTCGAAAGCAGTCACCAGTAGCCCCTGGTGGTGGGTGGGTACGGGCCTTGCGAATACCTGAGTTGCGCGGGGGACCTGTCTGGCCCTGCAGTGCGAATGAGAGAGAGAGAGAGAGAGAGAGAGAGAGAGAGAGAGAGAGAGAGAGAGAGAGAGAGGGGAAGCGTAGCGTTGTCTGCGTTGCCTGCGAGTGATTGTGTGATGGTAGAGGGGTACTGACACACGAAACTTGTGATATTTCCTGCCAGGAGTACACTGCTGTATCGAAATGCACACATCTTCCCCCCTCACCACACTGCCACGAAGACGATCACGCATTCGTTGCACTCCTCCCGACTCTTCCATATTTTTATCCTACATTGCTGCTCCGGTCCAGACTCAGGATTTTGGTTTTCAAAAAAGCTATTTTCGTGAAATTTATGAAGATCTCGTGTTAATTTTATTTTTGAATTTGTCTGATAATATTTCAACTTTTCCAATAAAAAAAGTTTCGGGCAGTTTCTTAAAAATATATTTTTGGAAAAAAATGGGACATTAAAATCCCTAGTTCAGGCCCATCACTTACCTCACGATCGTCTCTGAGAAGTTCTGGAGGGGCCGGAGTCTTGGACAGAGTCCTGGCCTGGAGAGTCCCTCCCCGGCGCAGTTGTGCTGGCGCGCGTGCCCCGTCGTGCGCTCGGCCGGCCAAACACCCTCTGACTGCGCGGCGGCGCGGCGTCGTGCTCGCCTCCCCCTTCCCGCCACCCCGCTGCCACCCCCCGCCGGGTCGGAAGGGTCTGTTGCCGGCAGGGGTGGCGGGGGAGGGGGGGAGATTTGTTGTGTATGATGGCTGCGACGATCATCAAAGCGGCGGTTTAAAACATTCTTAGATTCTCTTTGGAAAGTGGACCAGACTGCCAGACAGATTGTGGAATCAGTAAAAGTAGGCTAAGCGTATCTGTTTCGCATGTGAAACGATTGCGAACGATTTCGATTTAAAGAGGAAGGAAAATCCTATGCAATTGAGGACAAAAACCTAATGGCTTAATTAACAAAGCAGCTGAATCCTTCGCAAGGTTTTAACAGTGGACACGTCAAATGTATTTATATGTTTTTGTGCGAACGTTTGTGCTGAGTTAATAGGTTTCGTTTTGTGCTAATTTGTTCGCAAAATTGCAGGATTGTTTTTACAAATGAATTTACAAAAGTTTTTAAATCAACGCAGAAATGTGTGCAGTAAGTTTGATTGTTCAATTCGTACAATTAAGAGATACAGATCGAGTGTGAACATTTTTTTCCATAACGGCGTATTTAAAAATGCGTAAGCGTAGAGCGCACACAAAAACCAGTGCCTTGTAAAAAAATGTTAAGTGGTGTGTATACATATAGAGTGCCGCAGCGATACTCCACCCCGCAGGCTCCGTAGGGCATGCCGTATAGGATGGGTGCAGGACGAGAGTTGGAGTATATCCTTCAGGGGTCGCGCGCGCCAGGGATAGAGGCACAACGGCGCTCCACCCCTGGCTGGCTGCCACGTGGGCTTGGAGTATATACGCGCTGTGAGAGAAACAAATCGTGACAATGGAAAGGATAACGATAAGCGTTGTCTCGGGGGCTCCGAGAATTTCCGAATTTACCCGAATCCTTAAGTCCGATAACATCTCTTACATGGTATTTGCCAACAATCGTGAAATAAAAAAATACCAGCCAAGCTTGATCTGCAAATATACATAATTTTATTGTACCAATCAATTCTTTGTTAATTGAAGAAATGAAGACAATGTGAACACATGTGAGAAATGAACTTAGAATGAGAGTACACTATGCTGTGACATTCTATTTTCCCTATGTCAAGGGCATCACAAATGTACCAATGGCAAACATCAAGATTGGTAGCCAGTTTGATTTTAGTATTAGACCTCTCAACTATTTTGATAGACAGTAACGGAATTGAGGTAAAAGACATTTTTAGAGCAAATATTAGGAAGTGAGGAAAGAAATTGTTTTACCGCTGTTAGTTGTTTTTACTAATGTTCCAACTAGCCGATACTGCTACAGAGCTCATAATTTTAAGATAGTAAAGAAACATAAATACCTACTTTGCTGGAGAATTGCAAATTTCAAATAAAAGATAGAAATCACAAAAAGTCAACCATAAAATGAGATCTAATACTTCAATTGTATTCTATGTTATTATTGCTTTTCACAAACGAGAATTATCTGTTAAAGAGAGAGGAAATGCAAAACTTTTATCTAAAGATCTGACGTGCTCGAACATTACAAACTGGAAAAGGGCATCTTACTTTTGAGTTACTATTCACACAATATCCATGAATGCGCGCTCAATTCTTTTCAAAGTTGTATCCATACAATATTCAATCACAGCACCGGCAATAAAACTTTACAAAGCAATGTGTTTTTAATGTAGCCGATGTAATATCCAAAGTTTTCAGACAACTTTCTCACAACATTTGCAGATAAAAAGTTAAAGGGATGAGTGTAGCACTTCATACACCGATCGCTGGAAATAAAATAGGGAAAAATAACAACCACATTATTGCATTCTGTTGGGTTGCGCTCTGATGCTTCCTGCTGTTCTTTATAATGACAAATCAAAGTTTGTAATTAATCAATCAATCTTCTATCTTTGTTACATTAAAAAAAGCTTATCACAGTAGTTGAGCTGAACGAAGCACATACCTATACAATGCCGCCACCAACAACAAACTTAATCCTAGTGGGTCGTAGAAGCCCTTTGCAGTTCTCTGGCGCACAACAATACCCTAAGTACTGCTCCCCGAATGCCGAAGAAACGCCATGAACGGTTTAGTTCAGAATAAGTTCAATCTCTACTTGAACAAAAGGGAACTACAAAAAACGCTCACATTAATGGAAGGCACATAAGGGTGACACCACCCTCACTCGACCCAACTTTTTCCTCAAGGATATGAACACATAATATTGCGCTGCAACTACTGTAACGTTCTACTCAAAAGAACGAGCGCCTTTTAAAAACATTTTTGTAACCTTTGGTCTCGTTGGATCTTACATACAACGCACATACGTACACACTTACACACACTCGTCCACACACTCGTCCACATCGACTTGATGTTGATGTGTACTCCAGTCGCACAAGTAAGAACACCTTGGTGGATCCCAAGAAAGATATTTTTATGTACATGAGTCTTGATGGAGGTGGCCCGACTGGTGCTCAGGGCCGGGCTGGGGCCTGGGTGCCGCTCGTCCGAACCCGCCACATCACACATCCTGCATGCCGATATCCAGCGTCTCCCGGGACATGTACAAATTATCTCATAAAATGGTCCTCGAAAATCACTGTACGTCAGTAGTACCATCCCATTAGTTATGGGCACTATGCCCTATGTAATGAGCACGTCCTCTACGAGACAGAACAACTAACGCTGTGCTCGCTAGCGCTGTGCAAGCCGAAAGAGTTGAGAAAGATTTTTGCCTAAATATACTTTGGCATCTGTCTGGCCCGCTCCGCGGGTTCCGAGCCTTAGGAGCTGAGCTAACATTGGCTAACATTGGGTGACATGGCGGGGTCGGGCTGGCCTCGCCCCAGGCCGCGCCGCCTCGGGCCGCTCCCGGGCGTCCTGGCGCCTGCGGTTGACGCCGTGCCTCGACGACGGCGGAGGGGAGTCCGGGCGGTCGGCGGGGAGCTCGACGGCGCCCCCGAGGAGTCGTCAGTACTCTTCTTCCTCGTCGAAGTCCTCGTCAGGGTCCTCGTCGCTGCAGGACAGGAGAAACGATTCTAAGCGTCTCTGGGCCCGCCGACAGCCGGCGGGTGCCATGCCATACGGCAGCAGGGGCCAGCGTTGAGAGGCAGGAGGCAGCGCAGTTTTACGGGCTTCGCGCCACTAAAATATTTACTTACTCGTCCTTGGTGGAGAACTTCTCAACGTAGGACACGGTGTCCTGGCTGCCCTGGCAACAGTACCAGTAGCAGAGCACGCCCACGGACACGCCGAAGAGCACGTTGGGCACGATGAGCGACAGCAGCAGGTGGCGCAGCGTCTCCTCCCAGGAGTAGCGCGCCACGACTATCTGCGGGTAGGCCCGCGAGTAGTAGCAGGGGAAGGGCACCCCCAGCCGCGAGTAGCCGTACTGCTTGGCGAACTCGGAGCAGTTGACCCGCGGCGGGTAGCCGCAGCCCTCCGTGTTAACCAGGAAGCGCGTCTCCGTCACGGCCCACTGCAGCGACGCGCGGTCCTGCAAGCGATCGGGGGTTAGCAACCTGTCTCACATGGTAGTCATTAGTCAATGCAGCGTCAGAATATCACCCCCACCCCACACTGACCTGCGTGAGCGCCCACGTGTGGTAGGGCACGTGGCTGTAGTTGACCCTGATCTGGTGGCAGCGGGGCGTGGCAGTGGTGCAGCCCTCGCGGCACGAGGCCCAGGAGCAGTTGGTCAGCCCTTCGGTGTACACGTGGTCCGTGGCCACGCAGGTCACGGCCTCGCGCTCGTAGTTGGCCAGGATGGACGAGATGGCCGGGTCCACGACGAACGGGATGAGGAAGAGGAAGGCGAACACGGACAGGATGGCCGTGGTGCCCAGGCACAGAGAGGTGTAGAACTTGGCGCGCTCCACCAGGGACGCCATGCCCCCCATGAATTGCACACCGCTGCCGCCCAGGCCGCCCCCACCGAGGCCGCCCAGGCTGCCTAGGGTGTGCGCCGAGCCCGAGGGGGACCTCCCCAGGCCGCCCAGCATGAGGGAGCCCTCCCGGGACCGGCCCCCGGGCCCCACCTCCGCGCCCATGATGATCGTGGACTCGTCGGAATCCATCGCGAAGCCTCACTGATGTCCCACTGGAGTTTTACTCGAGTATCGCTTGATTTACACCGGAGTTCAACTGTCTCACTTCATTCACACTCATTCATTATCACCAAACAAATAATCCTAACTTTTTATTAAAAATTATTATCGCTTACGTACCCTAGATTGCCGTGCGGCACAAAATGATAAAAACAATTGACTTCTCTGTCCGGCGCGCGGTAGAGACTTTAAACAAGTCAACTTGTTTGCCAATAGTGATAACAAAGCTCGCGCACACTTCCTCGCCCAAGACGGTGTATTACGTTTTGGGCAGGGAAATAATGTTAGTACAAAAGCGTGAAAAAATTGAAATGAAATGTTCGTGGTCTTTTTGTCGTCCGCTGGTATGCCTCTGGACGCAGACCCCTCCCCGTGGACGCGCGGGCTCGCGCGGCACGGGTGGGGAGAGCTTGTGCTTCGTGTCGCCCGCTTGCCTAGCGCCGGCCTCAGCTTTGCTTGCTGAGGCTCGTCGTAGATTTCTTCAGATTTTCTTCGGAACAAGGAACATGCCACTGTCTTCTTTTAGAGCGTAGTAGTCATAATACAAATTTCAAACGGGATTTCGTTGTTAGTTTTGGAAAAAAATCGTGTTTAGTGGATTTTTTTCTTAGTTAGAAAGGAGGGCGAAAATCCGCTGGTTCGTCGGAGGCTGAAGATCCAACCAAACGGGGGGTAGAGGGGAAGTGACACGGTGGTGCACTGAGAGGACAGATAGAAATGAAAGAGAGAGAAAGAGTAAAAGAGTAAAGAGAATAGAAAAAATAGGAAGCCGAAAGAGAAAAATTGTGTTGCTCGAAGAATTGGCGTGCTTGAAGAAGTCCTTGGTAGGCGTGGCGTGGCGTGGCGCTCAGTGTTCCTGCAGCGAAAACACGCTATGCGGCTGGTGCACGGGGCTCTCCTCCAAGAGGGGAATGCCTGCAACACAACATGGTTGTTGTTGATTAGTGTCACCTCAATATAGTTCTTCGGGAAAACGTCCGCAAACAACATATCACGTTTTCAACCAACTGCTTTACGGACGTGTTTATTATTGCTTCACAAAATTAGCTTCGGATTTATTAATTACGAGCTGTGTATGTATCGTCAAACATCGTACCATATCGGTATCGGTGAAAGCTTCTACTTCCTCCGATGTATAAAATGTGAAAAAGTTTAACTTAAGTTAGCGCGTTACAAAACGAACCCGAAAACCAGTGTTGTGTTTTTGTGTAGTTGTGGTGGTGGTAGTGTGTTGTGTAAGGTTTTAAGTTTGATGTTAGTCCAAACCCTACCATACCCCTCCGCACCGCCCCTTACCCAGTTTGAATGGGCATGTATGAATGTGTTTGTGTTCTTTTAAACGGACCCGTTTATGCCAGACAGTTAGGGCGCGGGGGGGAGAGCGTCATGGTTCAACACCACCTGTTGAGCAGCTCCACACACACGTTACGTTACGTCTTACGTTACGTCTTACGTTACGTCTTACGTTACGTCTTACGTTACGTCTTACGTTACGTCTTACGTTACGTCTTACGTTACGTCTTAC